>NC_135981.1:1489931-1650052 GCF_053455715.1 Rhinoraja longicauda | reverse complement strand
AAGTTGCCCCTCGTGTGTGGGCAGTGGATGAGAAAGTGGGATAACATGGAACTAGCGTGAACATGTGACTGATGGTGGGCATGGACTCGGTGGGCCGAAGTGCCGGTTCCAATGCTGTATCGTTAAACAAATCCAGGTATTTCATTTCCATTAACATAACAGGTAGAGAGGCTGACACGTTTGCTGGAAGCCTGCCCTGCAAGCAAGGCCCGAAAATGTTGCTGCCCGATGCTGACTTGGATAAGGTGGTAGTGTTTCTGTTTCTCACAGGCTACCTATTCATTAATTCAAGCACTAGCACTAGTTGAGCTTTCAGCCTCCTGTGTGCTAAGCCTGATTTAGGAGCTGTATACGAGGGAATAGATTACACCCATCACTTGGTCTGAACCTGATCCTATTAAACCGATGGTGATATTGCAGCAGAATGCAAAACAATTAACAACATTCATTCAGGACAGGTTAGCTCTCCACCGCATTTTAAAAACATACTCAATGGGCTGACAGCTTTCAACTAATGGCTCAGGCCTCAGCTTTAATCTCCCGCTACGGAATAAATCACCCTCCTTTACAGTACTCAGAATGTAATGCAAAGGAGTTGGCCATCATGAGTTGTACAACAGTGAAAGGCCTGGATAGAGTGGATGCAGAGAGGATGTTTCCACTAGTGGGAGAGTCTACGACCAGAGGTCACAGCCTCAGAATTAAAGGACGTTCCTTTTGGAAGGAGACGAGGAGGAATTTCTTTGGCCAGAGGGTGGTGAATCTGTGGAATTCATTGCCACAGACAGCGGTGGAGATCAAGTCACTGAGTATTTTTAAGGCAGAGATAGATAGATTCTTGATTAGTACGGGTGTCATGGGTTACTGGGACAAGGCAGGAGACTGGGATTGAGAGGGAACGATTGATCTGCCATGATTGAATGGTGCGGTAAACTCAATGGGCCGAATGACCCAATTCTGTTCCCATGAATTGATGACCATGAGGTTTGGCCCTCTGGTCTTATTCCCTTTGCACTACCTGTTGTATCTGTGTATGGCTTGATTGTACTCATGTATGATGTGATATGATTTAATTGGTTCGCATGCAAACAGATGTCTTCCACTATTCCTCTGCAATAAACGGAGCCACAATATTTTTTGTTTGACTTCACACTGGATCGGGCTGGCGCTGAATTGCAGTTTTATCCTCCTCTGGCAGGGAGTTTAAGATTAATTCTGTCTGCTCTAATTCCAGACGGGATGTGATCTAAACAGATAAAAAAGATTCTGTGCTATTAGCTCCTGGCTATTGTGATGCAACATAAGAACCACTGCTGATAAACAGACGCAAGGAACACCCAAACACTCCCAATGAACAGACACAGAGATCAAGGTTAACTCCATGACTCTAAAGACACAGAGTGCTGGAGTAACTCAGCAGTTCAGGCAGCATCTCTGGAGGAAGTGGCTAGGTTGGGGGCCCTTCTTCAGACTGATTTAATGAGGATTCGGTAGAGTTGCTGCCTTACAGCGCCAGTGACCCGGATTCCATCCCGACTACGGGTGCTGTCTGTACAGAGTTTGTACGTTCCCCCCGTGACCAAGTGGGTTTTCTCCGGGTGCTTCGGTTCCCTTCCACACTCCAAAGACGTGCAGGTTTGTCGGTTAATTGCCTCGGTAAATCTGTATGTTGTCCCTGGTGTGTGTAGGATAGCGTTAGTTTGCGGGGATCGCTGGTCGGTGCAGACTCGGTGAGCCGAAGGCCCTGTTTCTGCGCTGCATCTCTAAACTAAAGTAAACTAAGAAACTCTGTCTCTCACTTTATTTAAGTCATACAATTAAACCTACTTCTTTCGCCAAGCCTTTTATCTAAACAAGATATCTCTGTGGCTTTGCTCTGATAGTTCCCCAGGAAAATGCCCTGGAGTGTTTTATGACATCAAGGTTTGTTGTTGTTGAACTCAAGTGAGCGGATTATAGTTTCGCCTGAACTTCTACCGAACAAATTACTTTTAAAATTCCTATTACCTGACCAGGTTTATCAACAACAAGCTGCTCTCAATACTGGCCGCGCTTGAAGCTTAAAAATGGAACAACATAAATCTGAGGTTATCTGAAAGGAGAGCTTTAACAAAATGTAATTACAACAAACAGAACTCTGTACTCCAAACTGATTCATTAGTCTTTGTGCTGTATAAGCAAGGCTTTATCTTTGTGTATGAAGGAACTGCAGATGCTGGTTTAAATCGAAGATAGACACAAAATGCTGGAGTAACTCAGCGGGTCAGGCAGCATCTGAGGAGAGAAGGAATGGGTGACTTTTTGGGTCATGACTCTTCTTCAGATCGATGAAGGGTCTGGACCCGAAACGTCACCCACTGCTCTCCAGAGATGCTGCCTGACCCGCTGAGTTACTCCAGCACTCTGTGAAACGTCACCTATCCATGTTCTCCAGAGATGCTGCCTGACCCGCTGAGTTACTCCAGCATTTTGTGTCTACCTTTGATTTAAACCAGCATCTGCAGTTTTTTTTCCTACACATCAGTTCAGTTTGAGTTGAGTTCACTGTCACGTGTACCGAGCGAGGTACAGTGAAAAGCTTTTTGCCGCGTGCTATCCAGTCAGTGGGAAGACTATGCATGATTACAATCCAGCCGTCCACAGTGTACAGCAACTCTACCGCTGCCCCACCGTGCCACCATCAGTTCTTGTGGATAATATTCCCCAGCCAATTACACAGAGTAACACAGCACGGAAACAGGCCCTTCGGCCCACTTCATCCACTGACCAAGATGCCCCCTCTAAGCTAGTCCCATTTGCCCGTGTTTGGCCCTGCTAAACCTTTCCTGTCCTTGTACCTGTCCAAATGCCTTTTAAATGGGACGGCATTCCCTGCTCTCCCAAACTCCATCTCATCAAGTTGACACACTGGTCAACCTGAGGAGCACCTTCAGCAACAGACTGGTCCCACCAAGATGCAGCACAGAACGCCACAGGAGATCCTTCTTCCCTGTGGACATCAAACTGTACAACTCCTCCCCCTTCTGACGTGGGGTAGACTGACTCCCCTCTCCCCTCTCCCCCCCCCCCCCAATCTTTGCACATCGCCAATCCTTTCCACTCCTCACTTTAATTTCATGTATCATGTATTTTGCGTTTTATGACTCTTGGCAGATCAATTTCCCTCCTGGGATAAAGTTCTATCGTATCATATCGTATCGTATCTGGTTAGTTTAAGTTGAAGAACATAACTGCTGTTTACAACATCAATTAGGACAGGGTTTAAACGAGCTGAGTAAGCACTTTGCTTTGCAGACTCACACAACTTCCAGGTACTGGTCAGAGTGAGACAGAACCTGGAGCAAAGAGAGGGTGGGTTCGACTTGGGCAGATTTAACATTCTGTTTTGCACTTGCTATTCCGTTCACTAGAAAGTAGCCGTTAACAAAAACACTGGTGGGAAAGATTGGGAAGAAGTTGAGTCAGAAGTAACTGCAGATGATGGAATGTGTAGGAAGGAACTGCAGATGCTGGTTTACACTGAAGATAGTTCGCCAACATTTTGGGTCGATTGCACATGATGGAATCTTGAGCAAAAAAAACAAAGTGCTGGAGGAACCAGTGGGTCAGGCAGCATCTGTGGAAGAAATGGGCAGATGGGCGGGATCCCAAAAGGTCATCTGCCCATTCCCTCCAAAGATCCTCCAGCACGTTTTGGGAACAAGTTTCTTTCTGGAAGATGTCATTCATGAGCGATGTTGTGAGGTCAGATAGAGTTGTCAACTGCCTCACGCCCAAATACGGGACAAGGTGACGTCACCGCCCCACACCCAACGTGACCTCACTCAGCTAGCGCCCACGTGCTCCCTGCCCGGGCGGCTGCCAATGGTGGAGCGGAAGCACGTGGCCACTGGCATGGGTGAGGTCACGTGGGGCGCGGGGCTGCGACGTCACCTTTGTCCCGTATTTGGGAGCGAGGAAGTTGGCAACCCTACTAATACGGGACAAGGGCCGTAAGGGACAAACCATTTTAGCCCAAAATACGGGATGTCCCGGCTAATACGGGACAGTTGGCAACCCTAAGTTGTGAACACACCGTTAACATTGTGCATGGAATAATGTGCCTTGCCTTACAAAGTACTGTTAATATATTCAGAGAAGCTTTTTTACTGAGTTGAGCAAATTGAATTATACCTGAAAGATTAACTTTCAAAGATTTGTCGCAGACAAGAATGTTATTGATAGTCTCCTCTCCAGATTTTCCTTTAAATTAACGTACCAGAATTATGCTGTTGATAGTAGCTGACAAAAGCCTAACATGTTTTAATGGAGGTATTAGCCTTAGCACCAATCCAGGCTTATATAACTTTATAAATCTGCTAATGGGCCCTGACGACTTTGAATTCTGCACTGTCTGTGTTCACATGCAATTTTGCAATAAAGGACAGTAACTCTCTGTTAAGTGAGTAAGAATGAAGGATGTTTTTTTTAGAAAATACCCTAAAAAGATTATTCCAGTGTGGAGAAGGATGAAACAATTTGGCAATATTTTGCTGATACAAGATACTGCGTTTGTGGCAGTTTGAGCAAAAACCAAGGTGCTGGAGGAACTCCGTGGGTCAGGCAGCATCTGTGGAGGGAATGGACAGAAAATATTTTGGACAAGTTTGTCTTGGAAAAGGGTTCCGACTCAAAATGTTGTCCCTTCCACACATGCTGCCTGACCTGTTGAGTTCTTCCAACACTTTGTTTAAAGCAAAATGGTGTCCTCCACATCTATGCTGTGGTAACCTTCACCATGAAGTGCATCGTAATAGACAATAGACAATAGGTGCAGGAGTAGGCCATTCGGCCCTTCGAGCCAGCACTGCCATTCAATGTGATCATGGCTGATCATTCTCAATCAGTACCCCGTTCCTGCCTTCTCCCCATACCCCCCTGACTATGCTATCCTTAAGAGCTCTATCTAGCTCTCTCTTGAATGCATTCAGAGACTTGGCCTCCACTGCCTTCTGAGGCAGTGAATTCCACAGATTCACAACTCTCTGACTGAAAAAGTTTTTCCTCATCTCCGTTCTAAATGGCCTACCCCTTATTCTTAAACTGTGGCCCCTGGTTCTGGACTCCCCCAACATTGGCAGCATCTCTGGAGAGAAGGAATGGGTGACTTTTCGGGTTCCTTCCAATACATTCTATAATTGTTAATCAGTCGGCAATACGGTTACTGAAGGTGTACTTGTGCCTGCCTCTTTAGCTCTCAATTGATCTTTAAGGTACACTACAAAACATATTTTCTCATTTAGCTGCCTGACCTGCTGAGTTAGCAAACTCAGAGATTGAAGGGTTAAAAACCACATCCTGTTCAGGATTCACTAGTTTGAAGCATTCCAGCTTATTTACACTAAGCTCTGGTGTTCCAAACTTTTTTTTAAAAAAATTCCCAACTCATGCAGCAGTTTAACAACATACAAATCAAACAGCAACGGAGCTGTGTGTGCATGTGTGTGTGCATGTGAGCGTGTGTCTGTGTGTGTGCATGTGTGTGTGTGTGTGCATGTGTGTGTGTGCATGTGTGTGTGCATGTGTGTGTGTGTGCATGTGTGTGTGTGCATGTGTGTGTGTGCATGTGTGTGTGCATGTGAGCGTGTGTCTGTGTGTGTGCATGTGTGTGTGTGTGCATGTGTGTGTGTGTGTGTGTGCATGTGTGTGTGCATGTGTGTGTGCGTGTGTGTGCATGTGTGTGTATATGTGCGTGTGTACATGTTTGTGTGCGTGTGTGTGCATGTGCCTCTATGTGCCTGTATGTGTGTGTTTGAGAATGCGTGTGTGTGAATATACGTGTGCATGTGCACGTGTGCGTGTGTGTGTGTTTGTCGGTGTCTGTGTACCTGTGATCTTGATTTCTCTCTGTACCTCTATGTGAATGAAATTTTACATTCTGTCTCACCCCATTTTGATGTCCAAGTGTCCGTATATTGAAGCTTGTACTTTGAATAAGTCGTATGCAAACATTCACTGGTCTATTTCTCTCTCTGTCTGCTGTCCTTGCCATCTGATTCTCTCTTATTGTTACCTGCTGTCTGTTCAACACTCCGCAAAACCATGCATGCATCCCTGTTTCTTGTTCTAATATATTTCATATGTATTTATCTTTTAATGTCCAGTTTTGTTACTAAAAAAACAAATGCGTCCTTAATATTCAATACTGCAAATCATTCAGTGCTGAGTAGCGAAGAAGACTGCAGATGCTGGTTTAAATCGAAAGCAGACACAAAACGCTGGAGTAACTCAGCGGGTCAGGCAGCATCTCTGGAGAGAAGGAATGGGTGACGTTTTGGGTGGAGACCCTTCTTCAGACTGATGTCAGGGGAGGGTCCCCGCTGCCTGATCCCTTCGCTGAGTTACTCCAGCGTTTTGTGTCAGCCTTCACTCAGTACTGAGATGGTTAAGGCCTATTTAATATACTCGTCCTGCCTTCTGAAGGCTAATAGACTGGGAGGCTGGAGGAGATAAGCTGCTTCATAGGATCAAGTTGGTCTGCGCTTTCTTCCTCCCTTATTTACAATTTATTAATATAAAAGCAACCTCAATCTGCCTCTCTTCCATACCACCGGTGGCTGATTAGATCCACAATTGGCCAGCATCGTTGGTGTGGGTCGGCAAGTTCGAGATGATCTTATCAGGGCAGAGCTGTGGTATCAAATTTCAGATGAGATCACATATTTCACATCACAAAGCACATCCCCAAAGCCTGCTCAGCATCAACTTCACGTTTCACAGACCTCTTTGTTCCTGATCTGTGCAGCACAAGCTGAGAGGCACATTCTTCCTCCACAGTCTGCAAGCAGCCACATTGGAGCCTGTGAGCTGCCATCATGCCTCTGCTGCAAACGCTGTCTGATCCCTAGCTTGTACGAAAACAAAACCCCATCCATTATTCTCCAACCACCGCTGGCTGTCAGGCATTTTAGAAAAGGTGGATTATGGCTGGGGGTTTAGCGGCTGGCTTTGTGTAAACGTTGCTTGCCCCTGCAGTGCTGGGCGCAGTGTGGCATGGACGCCCCGATCAAAATCAAACGCACCGCCATCACACTGGCACAGAAAGTGCAGATCATCTTGAAGCTAAACGACCCCTCCTTCAAGCAGAAGGAGATCGCCCAGGAGTACGGACTGACCGCCTCCGCCATCTCCAAAATCGTCAAGAAGAAAGAGGGGATTCTGGAGGAATGGTTGCGCGGTGGGAACCTGGAGCGCAAGCGCAAGCGCGAGGGCAAGAATCAGACGGTCGACGACGCGCTGCTCAGCTGGTTCTGGATGGCCAGCAAGGAGGAAGGCACCATCTCCGGCCCAGTGCTCATGGCCAAAGCCAAGGCCCTTGCCGATGACATGGGCATCGAGTTCAAACCCACCAACGGGTGGTTGTGCCGCTGGAAGAACCGCAACAACCTGGCCTACAGGCGGCTGCCGAGGGAGAAGGCCGAGATCCTGACCGCCAGCAGCCAGACGCCCGGTACGATATTCCCCTTTGCTGATACACCCCACCCAGCGTCCCTCTGAGATCACACCCCCTCCCAACTCTCACCCACTCGTCCCCACGCTCCCCATGGACTAGCCCGGCGTAAGTCATAGGAGCAGGAGGAGGCCATTCAGCCCATTAAGTCTACTCCGCCATTCAATGATGATGGAGCTACTTTTCCCTCTCAACTACATTCTCCTGCCTTTGACACCCGCACTAATCTAAAACCTCCCCTTTAAAAATACCCATTGACTCGGCCTCCAAAGCCGTCTGTGGCAATGAGTTCCGCAGACTCACCACCCTCAGGCTGAAGAAATCCCTCCTCACCTTCTTTGTAAAGGTACGTCATGGATCAGTAGTAAATGGTCAGAGCAGCAAAGGCTGGTTTAGCACGCTCAGAACAGGTTTATCTCGGGTTACCTCTGGAGGGACTCCTGGATGACCAGGACCAACTCCCAATACCATGGAGAAACCTGATGAAGAAAAGGTTTGTGGGAGAGTGGAGGTGGCAACTTACTAGATGGGTTGGGGAGGAGGGTTGACTCTAGATGGGTTGGGGAGGAGGGTTGACTCTAGGGTTGCCAACTTCCTCACTCCCAAATATGGGACAAGGGGTGACGTCACCGCCCCGCACCCCACGTGACCTCACCCAGCCAGCGGCCACGTGCTCCCACTCCACCAATGTCGGCCGCCCGGGCCGGGAGCACGTGGCCGCTGGCTGGGTGACGCCACCCTTTGCCCCGTATTTGGGAGTGAGGAAGTTGGCAACCCCTAGAGGAAGGGGATACATGGACGTGACAGATCTGCTGCCCAGTCCACCCAGGGAAGTACACACGATGCTCAGAGCCTGTTCCAACTTCACAGGCAAAATCTCCCCCAGTCACGCTCATCAACGCAGCAGTTATATGGTTAACGGCACAACCAATATTGGCCAACAAAGGTGGATCTTTTTACAAGTTATCTAAATTAAAAATCACATCCTGTTGTTTTTCTCTAAATATATGTCGACAGTCCAGGGCCTGATGAAGGGAAACAAACCCTTGTTCTTTGCAAATAAAATCAAGACCAGTTTAAGGTCACATTGTGCATCAGTGAAATAGAAGTTGACCTTATCAGGAACTAAGGCAATGTTTGGTGCATGAGACCACAACCAAATGAGAATTCCATGTTAAATTGCTGTTCGCAGCCATTTACAGATGATCTTAGCAGACTGCAACAGAGCTTTCCATTCCTTGTCTACGATACGATACGATACGATAGAACTTTATTCCCTACCCCCGGGGGGAAATTGGTCTGCCGACAGTCACAACAGGCAACAAGGGACACGAAAACTTGAAATTAAAATTAAATTAAAAGTGAAAAAAAAAATCAAGAGACAAGCAAGCATCTGTTGGCAGGCTGCGGTGTGCACGGCCTCTTCACCGGAACAACTGTAGTTCTTTGTAAGAGAGGAGAGCTTTTAATCGTGTTCTTGTGCCGAGGCAGAGTGCTGCTGCTTTTGATGTTGGGTAGCTGTGATTGCGAGTGTGGGTTGACATGTGTAATGTGATCGAGCCGGCACAAGGGCTTCATTCAATCCTCTCTGTCCAGACCACCCACCTCCCTCAATATCACTTTTTAACTCCCCCGAAGGTTCTCATGTTTCAGGAGCAATAAAATTTAATTCCACATTCTTCTGTCCGATAAGAGGGTGGCACAGTAAGGTTGCCAACTTCCTCGCTCCCAAATAAGGGGCACCGCCCGCGTGACCTCACCCAGCCAGCAACCACGTGCTCCCGGCCCGGGCGGCCGCCATTGGTGGAGCGGGAGCACGTGGCCGCTGGCTGGGTGAGGTCACGTGGGGCGCGTGGCGGTGACGTCACCCTTTGTCCCGTATTTTGGAGTGAGGAAGTTGGCAACCCTACTAATACGGGACAATGGCGGTCCCATATGGGACAAACTAATTTAGCCCAAAACACGGGATGTCCCGGCTAATACGGGACAGTTGGCAACCCTAAGGCACAGTAACTATCATCTGCTAAAATCACATCAGCTTCAGTCAAATGGCAGAAAATTAAAATGCGATACGCAAACTGCAGAAGGCCAATAATGCATTTAACACTTAAAGCCCCACACACGTACAATCATTGCATGTTAGAGCACAAGAGAAACTGTTCGCTATGCTGGTCCTTTGCTAGGGCTGTCTCACTGTGTTGATCCAATTCCCTTTCACATATTCCCACTGAGTCTGCTGCTGCTGCTGCTGCCTTTTCAGTCAGCACATCATAGCAACTCACTGCAGTACAATCATTTTCCGATTCTTCTGAGTCAAAGCATCATAGAACAGGGTGGTGCAGCAGTAGAGTTGCTGCCTCACAGCGCCAGAGACCCAGGTTCGATCCTGACCCTTGTCTCGACCCGAAACGTCACCCATTCCTTCTCTCCTGAGATGCTGCCTGACCTGCTGAGTTACTCCAGCATTTTGTGAATAAATACCTTCGATTTGTACCAGCATCTGCAGTTACTTTCTTACACTCACCACGGATGTTGTCTGTACGGAGTTTGCATGTTCTCCCTGAGACCACGTGGGTTTTCTCCGGGTGCTCCGGTTCCCTCTCACACTCCAAAGTCGTACAAGTTTGTAGGTTAATTGGCTTCAGTACAAATTGTAAATGATCCCTCGTGCGTAAGATAGTGTTGATGCATGGGGTGATCGCTGGTAGATGTCGACTCGTTGGGTCGAAGGGCCTGTTTCTGCACTGTATCTCTAACGTCTTCACAGTATAGCACAGGAACAGTCCCCTTTGCCCACAATGTCCATGTCGACCATGATGCCTGGTGAAACTAATCTTCTCTGCCTACACGTGATCCATACCCTTCCATTCCTTACATATCCGTGTACCTCTAAAATTGGTCTCACTATCTGCCTCCATCACCTTTGGCAGCAGGTTCCAGGCACCCATCACCCTCTGTGGGCAAACATGCCCCACACGTCTCCTTTAAACTTTGCCCATGTCACCTTAAAGCCATTACCTACCAGACTTTGACAGTTCCACCCTGGGGAAAATATGTTTCCCGCCTGGTATCACGGAGCTCTACATCAGAGAAATGGGCCTTTTGGCTCAACCTATCCACACCAGCTAGCAGGTATCTACCAATCGTCCCGACCTAAAACGCCACCCATTCCTTCTCTCCTGAGATGCTGCCTGACCCGCTGAGTTACTCCAGCTTTTTGTGTCTATCTTCGATTTAAACCAGCATCTACAGTTCTTTCCTACATACTTTGTAACTTTGTCAGCGCCCTTTATGTGGTGACTCTTTGCATACCTTGGGTATGTAAAACAAAGACATTCACTGTGACTTGGCACATGTGAAAGAAAACCATTCATCCATTCCTTCATATTCATCCCATTTATCACCACCTGGTCCTGCTGGGTATAATTCAACAGGTAACAGCTGCCCTCTGGATCACACCCCATTGAATGGCTCAGTGATTCACAATGCTTGCATTAACAGTTTTTAAATGTTGTGAGAGTCTCTGCCTCCACTACCCTCTCAGGCGGCGCGTTACACATAGGGTTGTTAACTATCTCACTCCCAAATACGGGACAAGGTGACGTCACCGCCCCGCGCCCCACGTGACCCCACCCAGCCAGCGGCCACGTGCTCCCACTCCACAAATGGCGGCCGCCCGGGCCGGGAGGCGGGTTGCTCCGCAACCTCCGTTAGGCGAACACACTCCGTTAGACTACACTGTCCAGGCTGACAGCGACTCACGGGCCTAATACGGGACAAGGGCAGTCCCGTACGGAACAAACGAATTTAGCCCAAAATACAGGATGTCCCGGCTAATGTGGGACAGTTGGCAACCCTAGTTACACACTCAAACTGAGTAATTTCAATGTGGTACTTCAAGGAAGGCCATCGCCAAATAAAGAAAGGCACAAGGTGCTAGACTAACTCAGTGGGTCAGGCAGCATCTCTAGACAACATAGACATGAGGTGCTGTTCCTCCAGTTTGCGTGTGACTATATTCACACGCAATATAGTCACACGCAAACTGGAGGAACAGCACCTCATATTCCACTTGGGCAGTTTACAATCCAACAGTGTGAACATTGAATCCACCAATTTTAGGTCACTGACCTACAAATCTACTCCCCTTCTCTCCGTCCTCCCTTCTCCCCCCACCCCCTTCTCTCCACCCCCCCCCCCCACCTCTTTCTTGTGCCCCACCCAGACATGCACCCATTTTGCCCCACCTCACCCCTTCCACCTATATTCCCTCCTCTGGCTTCACAATTCACATCTCCCCTATCTTCATCTCACACCTTTTGTCTTTTCATCTCTGGCCTTTGTTCAACCATCTGCCTGTCAAACACCCTCCCCCTCCGCCTGTATCCACCTATCACACCAGGCTTTGTCCTGCCTCCTATCTTCCAGCTTTCTTCACCCCCCACACTCCCCCACCACAATCAGTCTGAAGAAGGGTCTCGACCTGAAATGTCACCTAACCATATTCTCCGGAGATGCTGCCTGACCAGATGAATTTCGCCAGCACTTTGTTCCTTTTTTTTGCAAACCAGCATCTGCAGTTGCTTGTTTCTCCGACAACTGATAGCTTGGGGAAAGCAGGTAGACTAGTAGGAATTATCACATGCGGGCAGTGTAAAATCAAATAACCTCTCCTCGCTTCTGTTTGTAACGCTGTTCATTATTACCGTTTGATTTATTCACTTTATAAAAGGATGTCCTTTAAAAATGGAGCAATGCGAATGATTGCGGATGTAGGGAGAATGAGTTATGAGGAGATTTAAAAAGCCTCAGTCACTGGAGGGTAAAGAGAGGATAGTTATGAGGGATCTGATTGAAATATATAAAGTATTAAATGGACTAGATAGTGGAAATCCTAAATATTACTTTACAATATGGCAAAATGATAGAAGCAAAGGTCAAATTTGAAACTGGGGAAAAATAAATTCTGGGTGGATTACAGAAGGAACTTCATCACACAGAGGATGACAAACAGCGAGAATAATCAGGCAGGCGATGGAGCACAGGCAGAGTTACAAATCAAAGCTGGCTGACAAGGAGGCAGAGCAGAATGTCGAGCAGTTACCATAGGTTTCGATGATGAAAAGACTCTTTTAAAAAGCATCCCACAATGAAATATTTCCTTCAGTGTTTTAAACTCATTTCTCTAATAGTGCTGGCCAAATGGGACGGGAAGTGGAACCACCTACTACTGTACGTTGACATTCAATGGCACGACCATCATTGAGACCTTCGCCATCAATCTCCTAAATTACAAGAAACTCAAAGGGACACAAGCCCCATAAATACTGTGGCTACAAACGCAGGCAGGTCTGACTCACCTTCTCACATCCAAATGCCTTTTCACCCTCTACAAAGCATAGGTCAAGAGGGCAATGGAATAGCCGACACTTGTCTGGGTAAATGGGGCTCTCATAACACTCAGGACTGACAGCATCTAGGATAAAGCAACCCATACACCACCCTGAACATTCATTCCCTCCGCCAACACCGTCACACGGTGACTACAGTTGAAGCCATCTGCAAAACGCACTGTTGTAACTTGCCCAGTTTATTCCAGACCCTCCCTAGAAGGACGATAGCTTTGGGTGCATATTCCACCGCACCTGCAAGGTCTCCTGCAAGCCAGGCAACATCCAAACTTTGATCATTCATCATTGTTCTCCATAATTGCTGGAGCTGTTCCCTACTCACACAATGGCACAGAGGTAGAGTTGTTGCGTTTCAGTGCCAGAGACACAGCTTGGATCCTGACCTCGGGTGCACAGCTTGTACGTTTCCCCTGTGACCGCGTGGCTTTTCTCCGGGCGCACCCGTTTCCTCACCAAAGACATAGACGTCTGTAAGTCAATTGGTTTCTGTATATTGTAACTTGTCCCTGGTGTGCAGGATAATGATGCATCCTGACAGTGCATCACAGCCTGGTTTGGGAACAGCTCCATCCAAGACAGTAAGATATTGCAGAGAATTGTGGACATAGCCCAGACCATCCCACAAACCAACCTCCCTTCCGTTGACACCATCTACACTTCCCGCAACACTTCTTCTGCAGCCACAGCGACCCAGCAGGTCAGACAGCATGTCTGGACAACATGTATGGGCGATGTTTCAGGTCGGGACTCGACTTTAGACTGATATTAATGTGCGGGGATCGCTGGTCAGCATGGACTCGGCGGGCCGAAGGGCCTGTGTCCGCACTATATCTAAACTAAACTAAAGGTATCTCCGCAGAGTGATTTACTGCATGACTGAGAGACAACGATGAGAGCAGCTGTCATTCAACAACAGTTGTCTCGATAAGGCAGACAGAATGAGAACCAATATTAATGGGCCTTTATCCTTCGGCTGTCACAGGTTTGCCCATGCTTGTCACTCCCTCTCTCTACCTGCAAGATGGACAGCACATCCCGGAGGATTACGGAGAAGGAACACCAACACAACGGCCGGAGGAAGCGGAGGAAGGTTCCCGTGACCAGACTGTAGAGGGGATGGAGCAGGAGGAACAAGACGCGCACTTTTATACAGGCACGTCTCGTGTACCCCAGCAAGTCTCGTGTACCCAAGCAAGTCTCGTGTACCCAAGCAAGTCTCGTGTACCCAAGCAAGTCTCGTGTACCCAAGCAAGTCTCGTGTACCCAAGCAAGTCTCGTGTACCCAAGCAAGTCTCGTGTACCCAAGCAAGTCTCGTGTACCCAAGCAAGTCTCGTGTACCCAAGCAAGTCTAGTGTACCCAAGCAAGTCTCGTGTACCCAAGCAAGTCTCGTGTACCCAGGCAAGTCTCGTGTACCCATGCACGTCTCGTGTACCCAAGCACGTCTCGTGTACCCAAGTAAGTCTCGTGTAGCCAAGCAAGTCTCGTGTATCCAAGCAAGTCTCGTGTACCCAAGCAAGTCTCGTGTACCCAAGTAAGTCTCGTGTACCCAAGCAAGTCTAGTGTACCCAAGCAAGTCTCGTGTACCCAAGCAAGTCTCGTGTACCCAGGCAAGTCTCGTGTACCCAACCACGTCTCGTGTACCCAAGCACGTCTCGTGTACCCAAGTAAGTCTCGTGTACCCAAGCAAGTCTCGTGTACCCAAGCAAGTCTCGTGTACCCCAGCAAGTCTCGTGTACCCCAGCAAGTCTCGTGTACCCAAGCAAGTCTCGTGTACCCAAGCAAGTCTAGTGTACCCAAGCAAGTCTAGTGTACCCAAGCAAGTCTAGTGTACCCAAGCAAGTCTCTTGTACCCAAGCAAGTCTCGTGTACCCAGGCAAGTCTCGTGTACCCAAGCACGTCTCGTGTACCCAAGCAAGTCTCGTGTACCCAAGCAAGTCTCGTGTACCCAAGCACGTCTCGTGTACCCAAGCAAGTCTCGTGTACCCAAGGAAGTGTTGTATACCCAAGCAAGTCTAGTGTACCCAGGCAAGTCTCGTGTACCCAAGCAAGTCTCGTGTACCCAAGCAAGTCTGGTGTACCCAAGCAAGTCTGGTGTACCCAAGCACGTCTGGTGTATCCAAGCACGTCTCGTGTACCCAAGCACGTCTCGTGTACCCAAGCACGTCTCGTGTACCCAAGCAAGTCTCGTGTACCCAAGCACGTCTCGAGTACCCAAGCACGTCTCGTGTACCCAAGCAAGTCTCGTGTACCCAAGCAAGTCGCATGTACCCAAGCAAGTCTAGTATACCCAGGCAAGTCTCGTGTACCCAAGCAAGTCTCGTGTACCCAAGCAAGTCGCATGTACCCAAGCAAGTCTAGTATACCCAGGCAAGTCTCGTGTACCCAAGCAAGTCTCGTGTACCCAAGCAAGTCTCGTGTACCCAAGCAAGTCGCATGTACCCAAGCAAGTCTAGTATACCCAGGCAAGTCTCGTGTACCCAAGCAAGTCTCGTGTACCCAAGCAAGTCGCATGTACCCAAGCAAGTCTAGTATACCCAGGCAAGTCTCGTGTACCCAAGCAAGTCTCGTGTACCCAAGCAAGTGTTGTATACCCAAGCAAGTCTAGTATACCCAGGCAAGTCTCGTGTACCCAAGCAAGTCTCGTGTACCCAAGCAAGTCTCGTGTACCCAAGCAAGTCTCGTGTACCCAAGCAACTCGCGTGTACCCAAGCAAGTCTCGTGTACCCAAGCAAGTCTCGTGTACCCAAGCAAGTCTCGTGTACCCAATAAATCCATGAGGTAAAACACAGGTCTCAGACATACTGTGACTGAGGACATGGCAGTGTCCATTTTCAGTCTGAAAAAGGGTCCCGACCAGAAACGTTACATGTCCAAGTTCTCCTCAGATGCTGCTTGAGTTACCCCAGCACTTTGTATCTTTTTTAGAAATAGTTTTTGTCTGGCTTTGCTCAGGTTAGTTTAGTCGAGTTTAGAGATACAACATGGAAACAGGCCCTTCAGCCCACCGAGTCTATGCCGACCTGCGATCACCGCGTTCACTGATTCTATCCGACACTCTAGGGACAATTTACAGGAGCCAATTAACCTATAACCCTGCACATCTTTGGAGTGTGGGAGGAAAGCGGAGCAGCGGGCAGGTTTACAGGGATATGGGCCAAACGTGGGCTGGTGGGGTGAGTGTAGATGGGACAAGTTGGCAAGTTGGGCCGATGGGTCAGCTTCCAGGCTATGTCTAGGATACCCGGAGAAAGACACACCCGGTTGCAGGGAGAATGTGCAAACTCCCGTGGTCAGGATGGAGCCCGGGTCTATGGCACTGTGTGGCAGCAACTCTACCACTGCCCCACCATGCTGCCACTGTGCACACACTTCAGGCTGCAGATGAACTGGGCTGATTACATGTTGTGCGCATGATAGAGTTGTGGACATTCTTATAGCAGGCGCTGCCCTGTTTCCTCCAGTGCCCAGTGACAAGCAAGGCCAGTGGCAGGCACCAGCGGCCGTGACATCCGACAGCTCCTCCGAAGAGATGGCATCGGCCCGCCTCACGGGACAGCAAGATGCCGCCATGCAGCACAAACCCAAACGGTTCAAGCAGGAGGGGGTGGAACCACAGCCAGGGCACAGCTGCCAGTCTTACACAGGTGGGTGCCACTTTGGGCAGGAGGTGGAGCTCGGCACAAGCACAGATCCGCAAGTGAGCTGGTATTGTCCACGATACAGTAACGCACAACAATGACACCGGAAATCAGTCCCAACACATCCATGGTCGACACAAAATGCTGGAGTAACTCAGTGGGTCAGGCAGCATCTCTGGAGAAAAGGAATGGGTGACGCTTCGAAACGTCACCTATCCATGTTCTCCACAGATGCTGCCTGACCCACTGAGTTACTCCAGCACTCTGTGAAACGTCACCTATCCATGTTCTCCACAGATGCTGCCTGACCCACTGAGTTACTCCAGCACTCTGTGAAACATCACCTATCCATGTTCTCCACAGATGTTGCCTGACCCACTGAGTTACTCCAGCACTCTGTGAAACATCACCTATCCATGTTCTCCACAGATGCTGCCTGACCCACTGAGTTACTCCAGCACTCTGTGAAACGTCACCTATCCATGTTCTCCACAGATGCTGCCTGACCCACTGAGTTACTCCAGCACTCTGTGAAACATCACCTATCCATGTTCTCCACAGATGCTGCCTGACCCACTGAGTTACTCCAGCACTCTGTGTGTACCTTCGATTTTAACCAGCATCTGCAGATTTCTTCCCGACACATCCATGGACAGGCGACGTTCACGTTGGGACCCTTCTTCAAACGGGACCCGTCTTCCGACTCTGAAGAAGGGTCCCGACCCAAAACGTTACTTATCCATGTTCTTTAGAGATCCTGTCTGACCCGCTGAGTTACTCCAGCACTTTGTGATCTTTGCTCAAGATTCCAGCATGTCCCGCTGAGTTACCCCAACTTTCTGTGTCTATTTCCAGCATCTTTAGTTCCTTTAGTCTGCATCCAACAGATTCATCGCTGGGGGGGGGCACAGTGAACGTACAAACTCCGTACAGACAGCACTCAGAGTCAGGATGGAACCCGGGTGTCTGGCGCTCTGAGGCTGCAACTCTACCACTGCGCCACCGTGCCGCTCAGATGCTGCCTGACCCTCTGAGTCCTCAGGGCGTTGCAGTAAATCACCCTGAAAATCAGTTTCTTTAAAGAACAGTCAGGATAAATGAACGCTTGCACCCCCAAAACAACTGGGGCCGTGGGAGGCAATTCAAGCAAGCTGGAGGAACGCACATCCCCACGGTGGGAAACGTACTGCTGCCTCACACTTCCAGCGGTCTGGTTTCAAAACATAGAAACATGGAGACATAGCTGCAGGAGTAGGCCATTCGGCCCTTCGAGCCAGCACTGCCATTCATTATGATTATAGCTTGTATATGATTATAGATTATATATGATAAAATCCAAAACCAGTACCCCATTCCTGCTTTTTCCCCATAATCCCTTGATTCTGTTAACCCTAAGCGCTAATAGATCTCTCACTTCAAAACATCCAGTGAATTGGCCTCCACTGCCTTCTGTGGCAGAGAATTCCACAGATTCACAACTCCCTGGGGGAAAATATTTATCCTCATATCGGTCCTAAATGGCCGACCCTTTATTCTTAAACTGTGACCCCTGGCTCTGGACTCCCCCAACATTGGGAACATGTTTCCTGCCTCTAGCCTGTGCAATCCTTTAAGAATGTTATCTGTTTCTGTATTTTGACCCTGATCTTGGATGTGGATTGGGTGGAGATTTCATTACATGAAGGGAACCTGTTGCCGTTGCTGTTGTTTGCAATGACACTTGTATTTAACTGCACCCTGCCAGCACCACTGGATCTGCGAAGCCAACAGGAGATGCCCGGAACATCACATGAAGCGGCAGCCACAGGCTGCCAGAGTAAGGCAGAGCGAGTTAAGACAGAGGAGGCTTCTCGCAACTACACCTATCAGTTTTACAACGGTAAGGCTTTGCATTTACTGAGAAGGTGCCGGCAGGGGAGGCTGTGGCCCTCGGTGGTAAGGCAAATGGGTTATTATTGATGGCACCATGGCAGAACCTGGATCAGGACAAGCACAAAATGGTAGATTGAGGGGTGACTTTTTCACACAAAGGGCGGTGGGTGTATGGAACGAGCTGCCAGAGGAGGTAGTTGAGGCTGGGACGATCACAATGTTTAAGAAACAGTCAGACGGGTATATGGATAGGACAGGTTTGGAGGGATATGGACCAAACGCAGGCAGGTGGGACTAGTGTAGCTGGGAGATGTTGGCCGGTGAGGGCAAGTTGGGCCGAAGGGCCTGATTCCACGCTGTATCACGCTGTGACTCTATCACTTGTAGATGCACAGTGAAGGGACCTCTTCAGAATGCAGTTTCACTCATTTCCAACCAAAATCATGAGAGAGGTAATAGAAAACGACTCCCTTGTTGTTGCAGCGTGTCCTGACATTGACAGTCATACAGTACAACCTGACATTTGTATGCCTCCCTGCACAGCTCTAATCTCCACCGTGCTGCACTGTGGACATACAGCGTGGAAACAGGCCCTTCCATCCACCGAGTTCACACCCACCAACATTCACCCCGTGCACTATCACTAGGGTCGCCAACTGTCCCGTATTAGCCGGGACATCCCGTATTTTGGGCTAAATTGGTTTGTCCCGTACGGGACCGCCCTTGTAGGGTCGCCAACTTCCTCACTCCCAAATAAGGGACAAAAGGTGACGTCACCGCCCCGCGCCCCACGTGACCTCACCCAGCCAGCGGCCACGTGCTCCCGGCGCGGGCGGCCGTCATGGGTGGAGCGGGAGCACGTGGCCCGCTGGCTGGGTGAGGTCACGTGGGACGCGGGGCGGTGACGTCACCCTTTGTCCCTTGTTTGGGAGTGAGGAAGTTGGCAACCCCACTAATACGGGACAAGGGCGGTCCCGTACGGGACAAACCAATTTAGCCCAAAATACGGGATGTCCTGGCTAATACGGGACAGTTGGCAACCCTATTGATGTTGGGCGTGGACTCAGTGTTTCCACGCTGTATTTCTGAGCTCAGCCTCCCTCTGTGTGGTACGTTCTCTCTCAGTCAATAGCCTGATGCCAGGAGGCAGGGAGGTGCTGATAAGTAGGCTGGGTAAGAGTGAGTGAGTGAGGATAGGTTAAGGTTGAGTTGTGACTCTTACTCGGTGGGAAAACCTTATCAACACTTACAGCTGCAAGATTAAAAAAATCAATAAAAAAATTTACTGATTAGTTTCTTTAAATCTCCTTTGGAGGGTCAAAGCCAAAAGGCAAAAGGTCTGAACAATCGGAATGACTGGAATGGAACAGCTTGTCAGACAGAGAAGACAGAGAGTCATTAGTCTTTCAAGAATGTCCCAGGTTATTTGGTCTCATCAGCTGGGAAAGTGAACCCTGAGAGCGGAGTTCACGGTCTCACTTTTACAAGTAAACAAATGAACTGCAACCACAGCACCTTTCATGATGTCAGGATGTCCCAAGGCAATTTACAGGCCATTAATCACATCCCCAGTAGGCACTGTTGTAATCAGAAGACGGAGCAGTCTCTGTTGTACTATAGAAAACAGGGCAGTCACTATACACAGCAAGCTCCCACAAAACAGGGCAGTCACTATACACAGCAAGCTCCCACAAAACAGGGCAGTCACTATACACAGCAAGCTCCCACAAAACAGGGCAGTCACTATACACAGCAACCTCCCACACTTTGGGCAGCATGGTGGCGCAGAGATAGAGTTGCTGCCGCACAGCGCCAGAGACCCAGGTTCGATCCCGACTAAGGGTGCTTACAGAGTTTGTACGTTCGCCCCGTGACCTGCGTGGGTTTTCTCCGAGATCTTCGGTTTCCTCCCACAACCCAAAGACGTGCAGGTTTGTAGGTTAATTGTCTCGGTATAATTGTAAATTGTCCCTAGTGTGTGTAGGATAGCATTAGTATGCAAGGATCGTTGGTCGGCGTGGACTCGATGGGCCAAAGGGCCTGTATCTCAAATATAAACTAAACTAATAACACGATTGGTATTGGTTCATTGTCACGTGTACCAAGATACAGGGAAAAGCTTTTATTTTGCGTGCTATCCAGTCAACTCAAATCACCATGTATTTCAGTGCAATCAAACAATACTCAAGCACACCAGGCAATACAAAGAGGAAAGTACAAGAGTACAAAATATAATTTTACATCGTATGGGAGGCGCATTCCCAATCTCGTTGTACCCCTGTACAATGACAATAAAGATATATTGTATTGTATTGTATTGTAGCATTACAGTTAAAGAGAAAAGTCCTACGTCCACAATTAAGTAGATTGGAAGATTGGGTTACACTCTGGGAGGATGGCTCAGTAGGCTGATGCAGAGGGGAGAAAGCTAACATTGTCCAGGGCAATAGAGAGTGCCTTGTCAAAATAGTGCCGTGCGACTATAGTGCTGTTGTTTACGAGGATGCTGCTGGGATTTGGGGGTCTGAGCTATAGGGAGAGGTTGGCCAGGCGACAACTTTATTCCTTGAAATCCATTCCTTGGATCTTACAGAGGTGTGTAAGATAATGAGAGGAATAGACAGGGTGAATGAACAGAGTCTTTTAATCAGAGTAGAGGAATCAAGAACCAGAGGACATAGATTTAAGCTGAGCAGGGAAATATTTAATAGGAACCTGAAGGACACTTTTTACACAGAGGGTGGTGAGTGTATGGAACGAGCTGCCAATGTACTATAACAACGTTTAAAAAACATTTGGACAGGTACACAGATAGGAATGGTTTAGAGGAACATGTATCAAATGCGGGTAGGTGGGACTAGTTTAGACAGGCCATCTTGGTCAGCATGGACAGGTTGGGCTGAAGGGCCTGTACCTGTGCTGTATGACCACGACTCTCTATCCTTTCGTCACTATCTGAAGGTGCAGAGTTTAACATTTGACGTTATCTGGGACATCTCCGAGAGCAACGAATTCTCTCCCGAGGGGGAAACAAACGTCCCACTGAGCCATGGCTTATAACTTTTAAGATTATTCTGAAATAGTTATTTTACGGGGATTTAAAGCTTGCGGTACTCACCCCCGAATTGCTTCCATCCAAAGTTTCTTGCGAGCAGCAGGAACGGCGATGTATCTCGGACTTGTCAGACTCATCGTCCGATGAGGTCTCACTTCATCGGGCAGCAAGCACCCATCACCCTGCACTGGCGGTCAAGCAGGAAGCAAGCTCCCAGAAGACCTTCTACGCAGGTAAATCTATTTGTCTTAGCTCATCACAAACACAGCGGCCCGGCCATAACTATGGAATAGGACTCTCAGCGCGTAATTAATACAAGCTAAAGGGATTAGTATAGGTACGGTAGGAAGGACGGTCCAGCATACAAGTCTTGTGCCAAAGAGCTTGTTTCGATAATGCGCCACTGTGTGACGCTCTACCACTCTCTCTTGGTAACAAGCTCAATGTGTTATCAATATAAGTTCATATAATTTAGACGAACAAAACACTTGTTGGCATAGCGGTAGAGTTGCAGTGTTACAACGCCAGAGACCCGAGTTCGGTCCTGACTATGGGTGCTGTCTGTACGGAGTTTGCACGTTCTCCCCGTGACCTGCGTGGGCTTTCTCTGGGTGCTCCAGTTTCCTCCCACACTCTAAAGACGTGCGGGTTTGTAGGTTAATTGGCTTCGGTAAAAATTGTAAATTTGTCCCTGGTGTGTAGGATGGCGTTAGTGTACGGGGTGATCGCTGGTCGGTGCAGACTCAGTGGGCCGAAGGGCCTGTTTCTGTGCTGTATCTCTAAACTAAACTAAAGGAGGTGGGCTGAAGGGCTTGTTTCTACGATGCGCCACTCTGTGACTCTCCATCACACTCTCTTGGTGACAGGTTGAGTGTGTTATTAACATAAGTGTTGAGGATGAACTATAAGTGTAGAAAGTGAAGGAAGAGAAATGTCAGGAATACATTGAGTCTGCAGAGTTTCAGCAGCGGGCGGGCAGTGGTGACCAGCAGCAGGGAGAAGGGACCAGCTGGTGCCACGGTGGCGCAGCGGTAGAGTTGCTGCCTTACAGCGAATGCAGCGCCGGAGACTCAGGTTCGATCCTGACTACGGGCGCCGTCTGTACGGAGTTTGTACGTTCTCCCCGTGACCTGCGTGGGTTTTCTCCGAGATCTTCGGTTTCCTCCCACACTCCAAAGACCTACTGGCATGTAGGTTAATTGGCTGGGCAAATGTTTTTTTTTTTAATTGTCCCTGGTGTGTGTAGGATAGTGTTAGTGTGCGGGGATCGTTGGGCAGCGTGGATCCGGTGGGCCGAAGGGCCTGTTTCTGCGCTGTATCTCTAAATCTAAATCTTTGCTGTGGCGGAAAGCTCAGTGCTGACAAACAAGATGCCGAATCATAGTCAGGCTCAGCTCAAGGGGAATAATGGCCAACCTACGATAAGCGTTTGTCGGCACTGGGCCTGTACTCCCTGGAGTTTAGAAGGATGAGGGGGGACCTCATTGAAACGTACAGAATAGTGAAAGGCCTGGATAGAGTGGATGTGGCGAGGATGTTTCCACTAGTGGGAGAGTCCAGGACTAGAGGTCATAACTTCAGAATTAAAGGACGTTCTTTTAGGAAGGAGCCGAGGATATATTTTTTTTATGCAGAGGGTGGTGAATCTGTGGAATTCTTTGCCAGTGAAGGCTGTGGAGGCAGTCAGTGGATATTTTTTAAGGTAAAGATAGATAGATTCTTGATTGGTACAGGTGTCAAGAGGTTATGGGGAGAAGGCAGGAGAATGGGGTTAGGAGGGAGAGATAGATCAGCCGTGATTGAATGGCAGAGTAGTCGATGGGCCGAATGGCCTAATTGTACTCCTATTCCTTATCACCTTATGACCTTAATGTGATGAAGGAAAGAAGCTTGTGCTGCAGAGTGAGTTTGATGGTACTTTTTTTTTTAAATCAGACTGTTTAGGTGGGAGTAATCATCCAAAATGTCTTTACTTTTATTTATGCATTTTCTGGGGATGTGGGTATTGCTGGCAAGACCAATACCTTGTCAGGTACAAGAAGTCAGTTTAATATCTTAGCAGAAGAGTGCATCTCTATCAATGCAGCACACACTGTGTCAACTCTCCAATGCCAGCTGAGATAATGTATTCAAGTCTCTTGTGGAACCTTAGAAATAAGAGCACAACGTCTAAACTAGGTGAAGAGACTGGCAGCCAGGTGGACAGAGTACTAATATACGAACTAAACCCATACCTTTAGGAAGGAGATGAGGAGGAATCCCTTTAGACAGAGGGTGATGAATCGGTGGAATGCATTGCCACAGATGGCAGTGGAGGCCAACACAAAGGGTACTTTTTAAAGCGAAGATTGGTAGGTTCTTAATTGGTATGGGTGTCAAGGGTTATGGAGAAGTCAGGAGAATGGTGATGAGAAGGACAGATAGATCAGCCATGATTGAAGAGCAGAGTAGACTCGATGCACTGAATGGTCTAATTCTGCTCCTATGACCAATGAACTTATGAACCTACCACTGTGTTCCAAGTAGAATAAAGAAATGTTAACGGAGAATCCTTCTCCTCCCTCCAGTGTGTCCTCCATCAGAACCTCTGGATGTGTTGCTGTGAATTACTGTCAGGCTTAAAAGTGAACAGTTACTCACTTTGGGATAACAGAGGGCTGCTGATTAAACTTCCGTTCAGTTGAGTTTATTGTCACGTGTACCGAGGTACAATGAAAAGCTTTAGCTCAGAAGGAGTCACTTCCTGCCAGAGGAGTAAGGGACAGAGGATAATACTGGACATTGAGCAGTTACCTTTCACTCCTGATTCCCTCATGCTGAGGGGAGGATTGCAGTAGGGCGGGCAGGCAGTCATTCAACTGGTTAAAGACCACTTCCAGGCAGAAATAACCGCATTGTGTCTGACAGGCTGGGAAAAGTTGCCGGATCAGAGGCACAAACCATGGCTCCAAGACAACCCCTCGGACGAGATCATGAAGACCAAGACTCCCATTTATCGCTCGACTGTAGCACGCAGTAGACTCGAGCGGATTGTGCAAGAAGAGCCCCTGGCTGAAGGGCATCAGAGCCAAGGCACTCCGTACACAGGTACTGCCACGGAGTAGATCCGCAACTATACACTGCCAACTCATGTGTGAATTTGTAGAAATCTACATATTACTAAAACTCTCATCTTGTATATTTGAGGTTTTTGTGGATATATTTGATTCCGGAAATACAGCCAAAACGGTAGACATCGCAACAAATGTAGGCCCACCTTACTCACTATAGGCCTGCGGTTCAAATGGTTGTTATATTTTAAAAGTTATTCACTTTTTAAACCTAAAAAAAGACTTTTTAAACTTTAATAAATGCCTTTTCCATTTCCCTAAGATGGCCGCCGGGAGTGGGACCCGCCCGAGTGACGGGAGTGGCGGCCAATGAGGGGGGGGGGTGAGGAGGGCAGAAGAGGCGGGACGGGAAGGAGGAGGAATGGCAATCAGGAGAGGCTTGGACCCAACGGGTCCACTCCAGCTAGTCCAAAATAAAATCAGAAAATATTCATCGACTGTGACAAAGGGTCTTTGACCTGAAACATTATCTCTGCTTCTCCTTCCACGGATGCAGACTGTCCTGCTGTGGTGTTTCCAGCATTTTCAGTTTTTATTGTAAACACAGTGGCACAGTGGTGGAGCCACTGACTCACAGCCCCAGAGATCCGGGTTTTCTCCGGGTGCTCCGGTTTTCTCCTGCACTCCAAAGACGTACAGGTTTGTAGGTTAATTGGCTTCCGGTAACATTGGAAATTGTCCCTACTCAAAATGTATTTTCCCACCTTATTTTATACCACCAGCAAATTTTGATGTAATAGTTTTGGTCCCTTGATCATCTACCATGAATACAGATGGTAAATAACTCAGGTCCCAGCATTGATTCCTCAGCAGCCTTACTCTTACCACTGAAAAAATTACCCATTTATCAAACATCTTTTTCCATCTGTTAACCGATTCTTAATCCATGCTGTTGTATTACCCTGAAACCCACGAGTCTTTATCTATTATAGCTAAGTAACAATACAGAGAGAAAATGTGCATTTTTATAGACCTTTTTACCTCTTACCGATATCTCTAAGCACTTAGCTGCCAATTAAACACTTTTGGGATATAGATACTGCTGTAAATGTTGGAAATGTGACAATTGCTCACAGCAAGCTCCTCCAAACAGCAAGCTGCAAATGTGTATATAATCTGTTTCAGTGGGGTGCTGGAGTGATAAATGTTTAGTCAAAGTTTCCCTGCTCTTCAAACTTTTCCAGTCGCCTGCAAATGCCATTCACATGCCATTCAGTTGGCATTCACAAGGCATTCACATGGCATTCACATGCCATTCACATGCCAATCACATGTCCGGAGAGCTCCATTGGTTGCAATGTTGGTGCTGAGGTTGCCACATAAACCAGGTCTTGTGGATCTGATCCGATTCCAAACAAGAACGGTGGGAACAAAAGGTGTCAAACCATTCGGCACGGTGGCGCAGCGGGTAGAGCTGCTGCCTCATAACGCCTGAGACCCGGGTTCGATCGTGACTACAGGTGCTGTCTGTGTGGAGTTTGTACGTTCTCCCCTTGACCTGCGTGGGTTTTCCCCGGGTGCTCCGATTTCCTCCCACACTCCAAAGACGTATGGGTTTGTAGACTAATTGGCTTGGTATAATGGTAAATTATGCAGGATAGTGTAAGTGCACAGGGATCGCTGGTCAGTGCGGACTTGATGGGCCTAAGGACCTGTTTCTGCACTGTATCTCTAAACTAAAACTAAACACTCTGGTTTGATGCTGGACAAAGTTAGTTCTGAGGATGGAGTTCAGAGAGATGTCTAAGAGAAACAGTTGTTATAAATGTCCAGGTTCTAAACATTAAACTGCAAAGGCAAGCCTGTACATGAAAAACATTTCCTTCCAATAGATTTGAACCAATAGCCCACACCCTGGACCTGTACCTCAGCACCAGGGGGGGGACAGCAGACACAAACACAGTCTATTTCTTGCATATTCTTCCTTCCAGGGAAGCAGACACTCACACAAGTTCTACAGCAACTTGGGACTCAACAGCATTTACGTGGCTTGTACAATGAGTTCCCAGGATCTATGGAACTGCCAGAGGAACTATCTCAGGACCGATACAGAGCACTGAGAAAGGAGGATTCCACCTTCAAGAGGAGAAATCAATTTTGCAAAGGTATGTTCATATCGCAGAGTTTCCATGGACATGGAAGTTTTGTGTGTGTTGATGATCATTCTGTCATGCTGTGCTTCTTAAACTATTTCAGTGTCATTCACCCTTGAGTCTTTATCACAAAATTTAACTCACCCTCGACTAGATTTTCTTATGTTTTTTGATAATTTTCATCTTATTCTCCCTTGTGTACAATTTTATATATATTATTAAGTCATTCACCCTTCACTCACCCCTCTCGTTTCATTCACCCCAAAATAATTTCATTCACCCTTGGGTGAACCATTGACCAGTTTAAGAAGCAGTGCTCCAGTGGATCTCACGTTGCCCCGACACGGCTTGCTAGTAAAACATCATGTGCTGAGTTAGATGATCTCAACTTGGAAGCAAGATGAAGATGGTGAAACCACTGTCAGTCCCGAGGAGTGAAGAGGAGATGGTAACTCCCTGTCAACACGAGGAGTCCCCTCCTGGAGGTTATATACATGTGGACCACATGCACGTGATCACGAGTCCCACAGACAGCTATGATTTCAGATACTAATATGAGCATTCCTTGTCTTTACAGGCAAGACTTACTGTATTTGGAATTAGAGGGTTACTGCTCTGCATTGGAAAGTGGCTCCAATTGCCTGAAAGTAACCCAGTTTCTGGCTGGCTGGAGATCATCAAGCCGAGCAAGTGTGGAGGCTGCAAAGTGGTTGGAGAGAAATTTTCCAGCAATGTTTGCTCCTTGTTAGGCCTGTGTTTTTATCTTTGTTCTTCCTCCTTCATGAAGGCACAACATGGTGGGGTGGAAAGGTAGGCAAGGGTGTATTACAACAGCGGGGGCAACCAATAGACCAGTAGGGTTGCCCATGTCCTCATTCGCATGTGCCAGCTCATTCCTTAAGGCGTTGAAATGAGTGGCTTCATATCAACATTCATGCTATTTCAATCCGAAAGATCAGGACCTAATCATACAGGGTGGAAACAGGCCCTTCGGCCCAACTTGCCCATGCAGACCAAGATGTCCTAATGGTCCAGGTTCATTCTTGGGGATGAGGGGAGAGGGAATCACTCTGACGCTTGAACTGAATGTGGTCTTTGTTCTGTTTTGGCGCTGTAGGTGAGAGCAGCTACAAGCGGGCGCTGCCCCTTGCTGCCAAGGTGCCGGCTGGGTGCATGAAGAAGTCGGAGCTGGCTACAACGTACCTGCTGCGCAATGTGTACTTTGCAGCCAAGGAGATGATCCCGAATTCCTCGACGGAGGCTCTGAAGGAGCTGTGCTTGAGCCAGGGTCTGGATGACATGGTTGATGTCAGCATCCACCAGGGCGGCAGGTCGATCGAGGAGTTGCAGCAGGCCATTGCCCAGGTGGTAGATGAGGGCATCCTGAGCCGGGCGCGCTCCTGCAACTGCTTCAGTGTCCTGGTCGATCAGTCTGAAGATTGCCTGGCCGAGCCTTGCCTGTTCCTCTACATTCGTATCACTGAGCAGGTGGTGGGGGGCTACGAGTCCAAGACCTACCTGCTGGCGGTGAAGGAGGTGGGTGAGGAGGTGACAGCGGAGAGGATAACGGCAGCGTTGTGGGAGGTGCTGGAGGAGAAGGATCTGGACGTGAAGCTGCTGTGCGGTCTGGCCATCGATGGCACGGCGGTCTCTGCGGAGTGCAGGAGCAGCGTGGTGGCGGAGCTGAGGGTGAGGAGTCCTGGCCTGTTGTCAGTCTGCTGCTTGGCTCACCGGCTTGCCCTGAGCTGTGTGTCTGCCGCCGACACAGTCCCCTACCTGGTGAAGTACCAGCATCTCCTCGACTCGCTGTACACGCTCCTGGCCCGCTCAACACGAGGCTGGCACGGGCTGGAAGCCGTGCGCAAGGTGCTGGGGGGCCGGGACGGGCAGAGCAGCCCCTTCAGGGACATCTTCCCGTCCAGGTGGCTGACAGTCGGGGATTCGGTGGAAGCCATAATCCGCAACTTTGGCAAACTGATCCCGCTGCTCCGGGATGGCCGATCGGCACGGGGTGCCGGCCTGGCAAAGGCCATGTGCACCTACAGGTTCCTGCACTGCAGCCATTTCCTGGCAGATGTCCTCCACCAGCTCTCCATCCTGGGCAGGAGTTACCAGCGGCAGGACGTGGACTTCTCCATCGTGCACCCGCTGCTCAAGTCCACAGTGACCACCATTAACAAGCTGGGCGCGGAAGGAGCCGGGGAGATGCTGAAGCACCTTGTGGCCGGGCTGCCGGCCGGGACCTGCCAGGCAGACGGTTCCTTCACCTTCCAGGGGCAGCCAATAAGGAGCGAGCCCCACCAGCGGGCGGAAGCTGAGACCGCGTGCGCCGCCTTCCTGTGCAGCCTCAGCCGCGACCTGACGGCCAGGTTCACGGAGCCACGGGACGCCGACACCATCACCGCCTTGACCGCAGTCTTGGACCCCACGCACGCCTCCGACTCCAAGGGCCGGCACCTCCAGATGCTGACCGACTACCTGTCCTCGCTGGGCGGCCAGGGCGACACGGAGCGCTTCAAGATGAGCTGCAAGCAGGAACTGATCAGCTTCATGAACTTTGTGGAGTCGCGGCCCGGCCTGCACACGCTCGCCAGCACCAAGGACGTGTGCCGACTGGCCCTCCAGCAGCGGCTCATGTTCCCCGTGGTCGGCTCACTGGCCGAGCGCTTCCTCACCCTGCCCATTGCCACGGCCGGTCTCCACACCACCTTCCACAGGCAGCACATGCTGAGCAACAGACTGGGCCACTCGCTGTCCACCAGCTCGCTGGAGAACCTCCTGAAGATCGCCATGCACGGGCCTCCAATCACACAGTTCAACTTTGCATCTGCCTGCCACCAGCTGGCCGTCCACCAGAGCTAGGCATACGCTGTAAACCCTGCTCCGGGTGTCCATGGGTCACAGGCCACAGGCTGTAAACCCCAGTCTGGGTCTCCACGCCTGCCACGGGCCACAGGCTGTTAACCCCACTCCGGGTCTCCACAGCTTCTACAGGCCACAGGCTGTTAACCCCACTCCGGGTCTCCACGGCCCACAGGTCACAGCTGTAAACCCCACTCCGGGTCTCCACGGGTCACGGGTCATAGGCCAGAACAAAAATGGAAGCCAATCTGCGGCCAAAGTCTTGGAACCTTTCTCCATTTCATGGCTTCTCTTTAAACTTTAGAGATACGGCGTGGAAACAGGCCCTTCGGCCCACCCCGTCTGTACCGACCAGCAATCACCAAGCACTATCCTGCACACGTGGGTCAATTTGCAATTTGTTACCGAAGCCAATGAACCTAGAAATCTGCTGATCTCTGGAGTGTGGGGGGGAACCGGAGCATCTGGAAAAACCCCCCATGCGGTTGGTCACAGGGAGAACGTATAAACTCCATACAGACAGCACCCATAGTCGGGATCGAACCCGGATCTCCGGCGATGTAACGCAGCAACTTTACCACTGTGCCACCGTGCCGCCCCGAGGAATCTCAATGAGAATGTCTGGTACCCAAATGTAGAAATTCTGGGTGCATAATTTGAGACCGGACCAAAAACTCTCCATCACTCTTTATATTTCAAATACATCAGCACTATTGATAAAGGGAGACTGTCGGTGCTGGAATCTTGAGCAAAAAAACAAAAGTGCTGGAGGAACTCAGCAGGCCAGGCAGTGTCTGTGAGACAGCACAGAGACAACGAGCTTCTGTGCTGTATCTTGTAAGGAAAACAAAGCATTTCACTGTACCGAGGTGCACGCGACAATAAAGTATCATTCAATCCACGACTCTCCGTATATTATTTTAGGAAGGGAATTGGGTGGAAGTTCAGCACAACAAAAATAAAAAGATCTTTGAGACTATAGCGGTGAATCCACACTGACCCACAAACGGCACAGTGTGTTGTACTATAATGAATGCTTCTGGAGGCTGCTGTCTTTGAATGTTTCACACAATACTTATTATCCAATAAAACAATCAGAAAGTGGTTAAACTCGTGTTGCCTAGATTGAAAGGTAAGGATAAAGTTGTTTGCTGTGATGCTGCAAATTACGGTTAGGATTCATAAGATTTCTGGTCTACATTACTGGTGGAAACAGGCCCTTCGGTCCACCGAGTCCGTGCCGTCCAGCAATCCCCTACCCAAGCACAATCCGACACACTTGGGACAATGTACAATGTTACAGAAGCCAATTAACCTACAAACCTGCACGTCTTTGAAATGTGGGAGGAAACCGGAGCACCCGGAGGAAACCCACGCGGTCACGGGGAGAACGTGCAAACTCCGTACAGACAGCACCCGTAGTCAGGATCGAACCCGGGTCTCTGGCGCTGTGAGGCAGCAACTCTACCGCTGCGACACTGTGCCGCCCAAAATCATGGGTCAAGTCACGGGTCTAACAGGATTCCTCCTGCATGGAGCTGGTGAGGACTGGATGGACCTAACGACCTCCGTCAGGGCTGGAACAGCTCTGCGATTCTGTAATGATAAAACTCAGCTCTTGTGTCATTTTCTCTTTCTGCAGCAGCGGCAGGCAATTAGAGATTTTACAAAGAAAGAAATAATTAGATTTCCAGGTCTTTTATATAGAACTTAAAGGCTTCAAGTCAGAGCCACTGAGCTCGGGGGAATTGGGCAAAGATCGTAATCATGTGCAGTCCAGCACTGTTAAATGCACATCCTAGGATTTATATTTCCTCATTCCATGAAAATTTTAAATTAGTGGGTCTCCTAAATTGATGCTGTAGAAAGATTTACCCCTAAATTATTTATCTCTTTAGATTTAACGCTGGTTTTTACAGCATTTCTTTTGCCATTCCGAATTCCTAGCATCGCAGCTGATATTACACTGACAGTCATGGTAATTATCTAACTTTCAATGGTTGTTGCAGTTAACACTGTAGATTCCGTACAAATACTAAACACACAGAGGTTTCCCCTTCTCTGTGGTTTAGACAAATAAACTATTCCAGATTGTGGCTGTGTGTTGCAAACCAAGGCCAGTTATCTGGGGTTTCACCTCCACCGTTTCCTGGCTTCCCATTCTGTCCCGTCCTGTCACTAACTTCTTTTGCATCATTCAGTGCAGAGCATTAACCCCACTGCAACCCCACCATCAATCCACGTGATCACGTTCTCTCCCCCTTCTCAGCCTTTTGGCAAAGATCTACACAACCCTGTGGCAATGATATCAGGCTCACAGAAAAGCACTGGTACACTTCACTGCTTCATATCTTCAGAAAAAGAAATGCATTCATGGTTCCCCACTAGTGTTGCCAACTGTCCCGTATTAGCCGGGACATCCCGTATTTTGGGCTACATTAGCCTGTCCCGTACGGGACCGCCCTTGTCCCGTATTAGTAGGGTTGCCATCTTCCTCACTCCCAAATACGGGACAAGGTGACGTCACCGCCCCAGCCCCACGTGACCTCACCCAGCCAGCGGCCACATGCTCCCGCTCCACCAATGGTGGCCGCCCAATCGATGCTGGGACCCCAATTATTTACAATATATATTAACGATTTAGAGGAGGAAATTAAATGTGACATCTCCAAGTTTGGGGATGACACAAAGCTGGGTGGCAGTGTGAGCTGCAAGGAGCATGCTTTGAGGCTGCACGGTGGCTTGGACAGGTTGGGTGAGTGGGCAAATGCATGGCGGATGCAGTATAATGTGGATAAATGTGCAGTTATCCACTGTGGTGGCAAGAACAGGAAGGCAATTATCTGAATGGTGTCAAATTAGGAAAAGGGGAGGTGCAACGAGACCTGGGTGTGCTTGTACATCAGTCACTGAAAGCAAGCATGCAGGTACAGCAGGCACTGAAGAAAACTAATGGCATGTTGGCCTTCATTGCAAGAGGATTTGAGTTTAGGAGCAAGGAGGTCCTACTACAGTTGTACAGGACCGCACCTGGAGTGTTGGGTGCAATTTTGGTCTCCTAATTTGAGGAAGGACATTATTGCTATTGAGGGAGTGCAGCGTAGGTTCACCAGGTTAATTCCGGGATGGCGGGACTGACATATGATGAAAGAAAGGGTCGACTGGGCTTGTATTCACTAGAATTTAGAAGGATGAGAGGAGATCTTATAGAATTCTTAATTCTTAAAGGATTGGACAGGCAAGATGCAGGGAAAGTGCTGTCTGTGTGGAGTTTATACGTTCCCCTTGGAACCATGTGGGTTTTCTACAGGTGCTCCTGGTTCCTCTCACACTCCAAAGATGTTCAGGTTTGTAGGTCAATTGGCTTCTGTAAATTGTCCCGAGTGTGTAGAATAGTGTCAGAGTACGGCGTGGACTTGGTGGAATGAAGGGCCTGTTTCCACACTGTATCTGCAAAGTCTAAGAGTAAAGTAAACCGTTGCTTCATTGGCTGCAGAACAGGTAACCACACTTCAAAATAATCCAATGCAGATAAAATTCTTCCAGGCATTCCTGAGGGCGGCGGTGAAGAAGTCGGGACTAGCGGGGTGAGGATTCCCGCTCCTCCAGTACTCTCCTGCTGTTTGCAAATATCGAAGTACAGGACCCTGCAGTGAGTATCCCATGGGGACAGTTAATCAACACAGCCACAGCATAACCCCAGGGGCTTTACAGCCAATTAAGCAAATGTTCAAAGCAATGCACTCACAGTTTTAGTGTTGGTAATTCCAACAACCAATTTGCATGTAACCAGATTCCAGAAACGTCAATGTGACAATGGGAAGGTTATCTATTCAGCATAGAAACAAAGTGCTCGAGGTATAGACACGTGTCTGCGTTCATCTCTGTGAAACAACTGTGCTGTTGATTTTACCTCTCTCTTGCTGGTAGAATTTTTGTTTCTGTTTCAGAGGGTGGTGGGTTCAAATCCGCTCCAGGATCACGTGAGAGGAATGGATCGGGTTGAAGCACAGAACATCTAGCCCAGAGTTGGGAAACCGAGAACTAGAGGACATAGGTTTAAGGTGAGGGGAGGGGGGAAAGATTTAATAGGAACCTGAGGGGTAACATTTTTCACACAAAGGGTGGTGGGTGTATGGAACGAGCTGCCGGAGGAGGTAGTTGAGCCAGATGCTGACGCAACGTTTAACAAACATTTAGACAGGTACATGGATAGGACAGGCTTGGAGGGATATGGGCCAAATGCAAGCAGGTGGGACCAGTGTTGTTGGGGCATGTTGGTCGGCGTGGGCAAGGGCCTGTTTCCACACTGTATGACCCCATGACTCTATGACAAATTAAAAACCAGCAACAAAGGCAAATGGAAATATTAAATATAAAACCTAGCTGGAATACCTCAGTGGGTGAAGGAGCATCTGTGGAAGCAATGGGTCAGCAAGGTTTCAGATCAGGGTGCTTAGAAACATAGAAAATAGGTGCAGGAGTAGGCCATTCGGCCCTTCGAGCCTGCACCGCCATTCAATATGATCATGGCTGATCATCCAGCTCAGTAACCTGTACCTGCCTTCTCTCCATACCCCTGATCCCTTTAGCCATAAGGGCCACATCTAACTCCCTCTTAAATATAGCCAATGAACTGGCCTCAACTACCTTCTGTGGCAGAGAATTCCAGACTCACCACTCTCTGTGTAAAGAAATGTTTTCTCATCTCGGTCCTAAAAGACTTCCCCCTTATCCTTAAGCTGTGTCCCCTGGTTCTGGACTCCCCCAACATCGGGAACAATCTTCCCGCATCTAGCCTCTCCAACCCCTTAAGAATTTTATATGTTTCAATAAGATAACAATAAGAAGAACTGCAGACGCTTGTTGAAACGTCACAGCATTCCCTGCAGAGGTTCTGCCTGACCATCTGAGTCACTCAAGATCCCAGCATCTGTAGTTCTTTGTATCTCCTCTCTGGAAATATAAACTTGCTGCTCAATCAGTTTGTGATTATTTTTAACACTATTTACATGCTGGAATGTTTTAAAACAGTGATGGAACAGAGCCAGTGCTGGGATCAATGCAAGGCTTGCTGAGTGTCAGAGGTGCCTGGCTCACCACTAGAGGGTATCCCAAACAATAAATGACACCGAATCAGAGCGTCACCGAGATCAACTCACAGCTGCAGACCTTGATCAGATTTATAAATGCGAAACACTTACAGAGATCAAGTACAAGTACGAGCGTCCGGTACTCAATGTACAACAGTGCTGAATGGGTGCACGATGGCACAGCTGGTAGTGCTGCTGCCTCACAACGCCCTTACACCCGGGTTCGATTCCGACCTCAGATTCTGTTTGTGTGGAGTTTGCATGTTCCCTGTGCCCAGGTGCTACAGTTTTCTCCCACGTCCCAGAGACGTGAGCGTTTGTGGGTTAATTGGCCTCTGCAAATTGTTCTTAGTCGTCTGTCGTCGTCCATTAATCTTACTTATAACTACTATTTATTTATCTTATTACTCTTATTATTTGTATTTTCGTACCTTATATCCTTGTTCTGTATTTTTATGCTCTGTGCAAAGCACTTTGAATTGCCATTGCTGTATGAAATGTGCTATATAAATAAACTTGCCTTGCCTTGCCTTGCTTTAGTGTGTAAAGGACTAATGGAGATGGGGCATGTTGGCCAATGTGGGCAAGTTGGGCCGAAGGGCCTGTTTCCATGCTGTATGACTCTATGACATTCTTGAGGAGTGAACCACTTCTGGAACGGCTGCAGAGCTTGTGGTGATGGTGCTCCCAGTGAGGTAGTGCCAGGATCTAGACTCAGCGCTAATGAAGGGGGGCTTCACGGGTAAGAAGCTGGAGCTGGTATTCCAATGACAAATGGAACTCCAGCTTGAAATAACACAGTTCTTCCCCCCCAAAACAAAACTCCTCAACAACGCAGGCAAATGTCATTACTTCTACCATGCTGCACTTACTTCTGCAGAAATTGCTGCAAACCCTGTCGCCTCCTCTCTATACCTTCAGTGTCATTAACTTGGAGAAATGGTTTCTTGCCCGGCAGTTCTGGGAGAGATCTGTGAAAACAAAAGCAAAGGCAAAGTCAGGGTTAGCTTTATTATTGTCATGTGTACTGAGGTACAGTCAAAACCTTTGTTTGCAAGCTATCCAAATAGATCAGATGTACATAAATGCAATCAAGTTAAACTCAAGTAAAATAGAAAGAGCAAAGGGAAAGATGCAGAGTGCAGAATATAGTTCACAGCATTGTAGCATTACAGTTGTTGGGGATTGTAACGATCTATCAGCATTGTAGCATTACAGTTGTTGGGGATTGTAACGATCAATCAGCATTGTAGCATTATAGTTGTAGTGAATCAGTTCCATAGACAAAGTCCACTGTCTGCAATGGGGTTGAGGTGAGTTGGGCAGTACCCCAGCTTACGGAAGGACTTTCCCGTATATCACTGCGAAACGGCTTCACTGTTGGAGCCTCGACTTTCTGCATCTTGGATGGCCATTTTATGATACCTCTGGCCGGGCCAACAGTGGCAGCACCCCGTGTAACGATGCTAGCCCTCCTACCGACTCCAGCATCACGGACTTTGGTTCCGTACCATGAATGCATCGTTGGGCAGGAGCCTCTGCCCAAGGTGTACTTACACGAGTCCAGCATCGTTGGGCAGGAGCCTCTGCCCACGGTGTACTTACACGAGTCCAGCATCGTTGGGCAGGAGCCTCTGCCCAAGGTGTACTTACACGAGTCCAGCATCGTTGGGCAGGAGCCTCTGCCCACGGTGTACTTACACGAGTCCAGCATTCTTCTGCAGCCGGCGCCTCAGCCACTCAAACTCCCGATACCGTCTTCGCACACAGGAGGATTTCACAGTGAACGCCTTGCTGTTTGTCTGAAAGAATGCAGCAAAGAGCCTGTTAGTTCACAACATCCACCTTGACTTACACTCAAATTACAAGACTTGCCCCTGCAGGTGATGTTCTTACAACACAGGCCAATTGTTGACATTGGTATTGCTGTTAATTTATGTACTATTGTAACATGTAGCAAGATACTGTGAAAAACGTCGGCGTATTAACCCGTCAAATCAAACTGCACGGGTACAATCTAGCCACACACAAGTACAACAGGTAATGTAAAGAGAAAAATAACCAGGGTACACAAAGAGTGGTGGGTGTATGGAACAAGCTGCCGGAGGAGGTAGTTGAGGCAGGGATTAGTGCAATGTTTAAGAAGCAATTAGACGTACATGGATAGAGCAGGTTTAGAGGGATATGGACCAAGCACAGGCAAGTGGGGCTCGTGTAGATGGGACATATTGGTCGGTGTGGGCAAGTTGGAGTGACGAGCCTGTTTCCACACTGTATCACTCGATGACGCTAAATCTTTTGAGAGAAAATCCTTGGTATCTAATACCTTAAGTGTGTTATAGTGCACACTCTTATACAGTCTAGTACATTAAAAAAAATTATATCGCTTGTTCTGAATTCCCACACCAGAAGATATGCAATCTGCCATTGCAATTCCCTTTAATGTTCATTGTTTTATTGTAATAACAAAAACTGCAGATACTAGAAATATTAAATAAGAAAACAGTGGAGGTATTCAACAGGTCAGGCAGCATCTATGGAGAAAGAAGCAGAGTTAATGTTTCAAATAGATGCGATCTGAACTGATAAAACAGCATTGAAACTCCTCAGTTTCTCTCCATAGATGCTGCTTGACCTGCTGACTTTTTAAACCACACTGCATCACTTTCGAGAAAACATCAGTGACTATACTTACATAGAGGAATATTTTATAATCCACATACGATGCCCAAGAATTCTGATCTTGAATTTGTGGATCCTGCACTCTCACTGTGATGAATTCCTACCGAACATAATGTTTGAACGTTAAGTACATCAAATATAAAGGAGTGTGGTTTTATTCAAAGCTCACATGTTGTGAGCGTTTCCCTTTTATTTCATTCCTTCGTCCTTTTCCCAACTCGATAACAGCCAGACCTGAATCAACAAACGTGAAGATAGGCACGAGATGTGGGACAGGCAGCATCTATGGAGAGAAGGAATGGGTGATGTTTCGGGTCGAGACCCTTCTTCAGACTAGAGTCAGGGGAAACGAGAGATATAGACAGTGATGTAGAGAGGTATAGAACAAATGAATAAAAGATTTGCAAAAAAGTAACGATCATAAAGGAAACAGCCATTGTTAGCTGTTTGCTAGGTGAGAACGAGAAGCTGGTGTGACTTGGGTGTGGGAGGGATGTAGAGGGAGGGAATGCAGGGGTTACTTGAAGTTAGAGAAATCAATATGCGTACCCCTGGGGTGTAAGCAAAATATGAGATGCTGTTCCTCCAATCTGCGTTTGGCCTCACTGACAATGGAGGAGGCATAGGGCAGAAAGGTCAGTGTGGGAACGGGAAGGGGAATTACAGTGTCTAGCAAACGGAAGATCAGGTAGGACTAGGCAGACTGAGCGAAGGCGTTCAGCAAAGCGAGATTGAGTGAAGGTGTTCGAGCTGGAGCTGATTCAAGTTGTCACTGATCCTGATCGACTGGGTAAGAAGATGATTTGTTTTAAACCTGCTACACGTTTACTGCTTGGTTCACTTATCCCTTCCCACCCAAACCACCCCCTCACCAGGTGCTTTCCCCTGTAACTGCAGGAAATGTAACACCCGTCGCTCTACCTCCTCTCTCGACAGTCCTTTCAGGTGAGGCAGAAGTTCACTTGCAGCTCCTCCAACCTCATCTACTGTACCCGCTGTTTCAGGTGTGGCCTCCTATATATTTGCGAGACCAACAAAAATTGGGTGATAGTTTCGCTGAACGCCTACGCTCAGTCTGCCTTGGCCTATGCGATCTTCCGGTGGCCAAACATTTTAACTGCCAGTTCTAGAGGAGGTAGTTGAGGAAAGTCCTATAACAGCATTGGAAAGACATTTGGACAGGTACATGGATTGGAAAGGCTTAGCAGGATATGGGCCAAATGCGGGCAGATGGAGCATCTTGATCGGTCTGTTTCTGTGCTTTATAACTCTAGGTCATGTCTTACAACGTGATTAAATGTTTTAAGGAAGTGACAAAGGTAACTGAGTGTGGGGTAGTGACTGTGGTCTACGTGAATTTCAGTTAGGCATTTGAGAAGTCCCTTACGGTCGGCTCATCTAGAAGATGAAGATGCTTAGGATCCATGGTGACTTGGCAGTTTCTATGTTCTAATTCTTTACCTCTTCCTCCTGATCGTTCATCATTCTGTTCTCAGGTGAGGAATCAGGGCAGCATTTGAAGACCACGGACACACGGAGACAACCTTTCCATCGACACAACAACTTCTTCTTGTCCTTTACAAACATGTAAATGATCAATCACCTTGCTGAAAAAGTCATTAAAATAGTTTTCATTTGGGGAAGTTGATGGGAATGTGAGGAGAAAAGATCACAGGGAAATTCTTATTGCAATTAGTTTATTATCGTCATGTTGAAGTTGAATAAGTTTATTGGCCAAGTATATACACATACAAGGAATGTGCCTTGGTGCTCCGCTTGCAAGTAACAACACGAACATACAGTAAACAATTAAGAATAAAGCATAAACATTAAAACATTAAGAATAAAACATTATATTTAAACATGTGAGTGAAGTAAACCAGAGCAAAAATAGGCTACAGACGTTTGGTTATTGAGTAGAACTACTACTCGCAGATAAAAGCTGTTTTTATGTCTGGCTGTGGCTGCTTTGACAGACCGCAGTCACCTTCCAAAGGGAAGTGCTTCAAAGAGTTTGTGGCCAGGGTGAGAGGGGTCAGAGAAGATCTTGCCCACTCGCTTCCTGGCCCTTGCAGTGTACAGTTCGTCAATGTCTGCTATGATATAGGGAAAAGCTTTGTTTGTGTGCTATCCAGAGCAAACCTTACTGTATATGAGTTCCATCAAGCACTACACGAGTACAACAGGGAATGCAAAGAGAAAAATATCAGAGTGCAGAATGTGGTGTGACAGCATTCTAGCGTTAGTTACAGAGAAAAAGTGCAAGATTGGGACTAAACCCTCATTCATGGGAAGACTGTTCAGTAGTCTGATCAGCGGGGAGGGACTGCTCCTGAATCTGGTGGTACCTGATTGCAAGCGTATGTATCTTCTGCCGAAAGAGTGATCTGTGCGACCAGCAGTTTGTGTGGGGATGGGGAAATGGCCTCCTGCAATTCACCATTGAATAGCTTGCCTCCAGTAATATGCTGAGCTCAACGCCATAGTAAACTCTCTCCCCATCAACCCGACTGGATCCGTTTAATATTTTGAAAACCATGATCAGTTCACCCTTACAGTTACAAATGAACACAAACTTTCTCAAACATAGAAAATAGGTGCAGGGGTAGGCCATTCGGCCCTTCGAGCCTGCACCGCCATTCAATATGATCATGGCTGATCATCCAGCTCAGTAACCTGTACCTGCCTTCTCTCCATACCCCCGATCCCTTTAGCCACAAGGGCCACATCTAACTCCCTCTTAAATATAGCCAATGAACTGGCCTCAACTACCTTCTGTGGCAGAGAATTCCACAGCGTCTTCATTCTTTAACTCTTTAAAACCCAAATCATTTGAGTGAAACCGTGCAGAGCACACAAAGTCTGTGAAAGGATAATGTCCACAGCTCAGGCAGTACAACAATAGCAACAAGGAATATCACGACAATCAAGCACGTTTAATTATCGGAATGGTCTGAAGAAGGGTCCCAACCCGAAACGTCACCCACCCTTGTGCTCCGGGATGCTGCCTGACCCACTGAGTCACCACAGCACTTCGTGTCCAGTTTCAGTATAAACCAGCATCCTCAGCTCATTTCTACACATGTTTAATTGTCAGATGTACCAAAAATGGAACAATGAACTTCTCACTTGCAGCAGCACAACAGTACGAGTCAGTGTTTTATTGTCATCTGTCCCAAAATGGAACAATGAAATTCTTACTTGTAACAGCACGGCAGATATGGAAACATAGTACTCTGTAAAACCCATTACAATAAAGAAAAAATAAGTTCAGTACATATATAAATAGAAAGAAATAAACAAACAATAATAGTGCAAAGCCAAAAATACCCCAAAATCTATGTACTTCAGCATAGCAATAAAGTATAAAAGAGGAAAGAAAATATATTTCAATCTCTATTCTTTATAATAATACTGTTTTAACCATGACTGAGTATCCGTGAGTGAGATGGAAAAGAGCAACAGTTCAGCTCATCTCCAGGTTTCTAAATTGACAGGCAGCGAGTAATCCAGGCAATGGATTCCGACCCAGAGCCTCACCTTTCACCGTGCTTCCACATTTAAGTGACACTGGCAGCCAGCAGCAGGTCCAACCCTCTGCTCCACACGGCACAGAGGTCCTCTGGTTAATGCCACATTATTGCACAAGCTGCTGTCCATGCAGGCACAGAGGCAACGTGCAACAAACTGATATCATGCCCCTCCCGCCAATCATCTCACGCAGAAGGGGAGGAGAGAGAGAGAAGGGGGGGGGAGAGAGAAGGGGGGGGAGAGAGAAGGGGGAGAGAGAAGGGGGGAGAGAGAGGGGGGAGAGAGAGGGGGGAGAGAGAGGGGGGGAGAGAGGGGGGGAGAGAGAAGGGGGGAGAGAGAAGGGGGGAGAGAGAAGGGGGGAGAGAGAAGGGGGAGAGAGAAGGGGGGGGAGAGAAGGGGGGGGAGAGAAGGGGGGGGAGAAGGGGGGGAGAGAAGGGGGGGAGAGAAGGGGGGAGAGAAGGGGGGGAGAGAAGGGGGGGAGAGAAGGGGGGGAGAGAAGTGGGGGGAGAGAGAAGGGGGAGAGAGAGGGGGGAGAGAGAGGGGGGGAGAGAGAAGGGGGGGAGAGAGAGGGGGGAGAGAGAAGGGGGGTAGAGAGAAGGGTGGGAGAGAGAAGGGGGGAGAGAGAAGGGGGGGAGAGAGAAGGGGGGGAGAGAGAAGGGGGGGAGAGAGAAGGGGGGGAGAGAGAAGGGGGGGAGAGAGAGAAGGGGGGAGAGAGAAGGGGGGAGAGAGAAGGGGGGGAGAGAGAAGGGGGGGAGAGAGAAGGGGGGGAGAGAGAAGGGGGGGAGAGAGAAGGGGGGGGAGAGAGAAGGGGGGGAGAGAGAAGGGGGGAGAGAAGGGGGGGAGAGATGGGGGGAGAGATGGGGGGGGAGAGAGAAGGGAGAGAGATGGGGGGGGAGAGAGAAGGGAGAGAGAAGGGGGGGGGAGAGAAGGGAGGGGGAGGGAGAGAGAAGGGAGGGGGGAGAGAGAAGGGAGGGGGGAGAGAAGGGATGGGGGGGAGAGAGAAGGGATGGGGGGGAGAGAGAAGGGAGGGGGGGAGAGAGAAGGGAGGGGGGGGGAGAGAAGGGAGGGGGGGGAGAAGGGAGGGGGGGAGAGAAGGGAGGGGGAGAGAGAAGGGAGGGGGAGGAGAGAGAAGGGAGGGGGGGCAGAGAGAGAGAAGGGAGGGGGGGCAGAGAGAGAGAAGGGAGGGGGGGCAGAGAGAGAAGGGAGGGGGGCAGAGAGAGAGAAGGGAGGGGGGGGCAGAGAGAGAGAGAAGGGAGGGGGGCAGAGAGAGAGAAGGGAGGGGGGACAGAGAGAGAGAAGGGAGGGGGGGCAGAGACAGAGAAGGGAGGGGGGGCAGAGACAGAGAAGGGAGGGGGGGCAGAGACAGAGAAGGGAGGGGGGGGCAGAGAGAGAGAAGGGAGGGGGGGCAGAGAGAGAGAAGGGAGGGGGGGCAGAGAGAGAGAAGGGAGGGGGGGCAGAGAGAGAGAAGGGAGGGGGGGCAGAGAGAGAGAAGGGAGGGGGGGGCAGAGAGAGAAGGGAGGGGGGCAGAGAGAGAAGGGAGGGGGGGCAGAGAGAGAAGGGAGGGGGGGCAGAGAGAGAAGGGAGGGGGGCAGAGAGAGAAGGGAGGGGGGGGGCAGAGAGAGAAGGGAGGGGGGGCAGAGAGAGAAGGGGGGGCAGAGAGAGAAGGGAGGGGGGGCAGAGAGAGAAGGGAGGGGGAGGGGGCAGAGAGAGAAGGGAGGGGGAGGGGGCAGAGAGAGAAGGGAGGGGGGGCAGAGAGAGAACGGAGGGGGGGGCAGAGAGAGAAGGGGGGCAGAGAGAGAAGGGAGGGGGAGAGAGAGAAGGGGGGGCAGAGAGAGAAGGGGGGGCAGAGAGAGAAGGGAGGGGGAGAGAGAGAAGGGGGGCAGAGAGAGAAGGGGGGGCAGAGAGAGAAGGGGGGGGCAGAGAGAGAAGGGAGGGGGGCAGAGAGAGAAGGGGGGGGCAGAGAGAGAAGGAAGGGGGCAGAGAGAGGAGAAGGGGGCAGAGAGAGGAGAAGGGGGCAGAGAGAGGAGAAGGGGGCAGAGAGAGGAGAAGGGGGCAGAGAGAGGAGAAGGGGGCAGAGAGAGGAGAAGGGGGGGGGAGAGAGGAGGAGAGAAGGGAGGAGTGGAGAAGGGAGGGGGAGAGAAGGGAGGGGGAGAGAAGGGAGGGGGAGAGAAGGGAGGGGGAGAGAAGGGAGGGGGAGAGAAGGGAGGGGGAGAGAAGGGAGGGGGAGAGAAGGGAGGGGGAGAGAAGGGAGGGGGAGAGAAGGGAGGGGGAGAGAAGGGAGGGGGAGAGAAGGGAGGGGGAGAGAAGGGGTGAGAGAGAAGGGAGGGGGAGAGAAGGGGGTGAGAGAGAAGGGAGAGAGAGGAGCGAGGGGGAGAGGAGTGAGGGGGAGAGAAGGGAGGGGGGAGAGAAGGGAGGGGGGGGAGAAGGGAGGGGGGGAGAAGGGAGGGGGGGGAGAGAAGGGAGGGGGGGGGAGAGAAGGGAGGGGGGGAGAGAAGGGGGGGGAGAGAAGGGAGGGGGGGAGAGAAGGGAGGGGGAGAGAGAAGGGAGGGGGAGAGAGAAGGGAGGGGGGAGAGAGAAGGGAGGGGGGAGAGAGAAGGGAGGGGGGAGAGAGAAGGGAGGGGGAGAGAGAAGGGAGGGGGGAGAGAGAAGGGAGGGGGGAGAGAGAAGGGAGGGGCGAGAGAGAAGGGAAGGGGAGAGAGGCGGAGAGGAGTGGGAGAGAGAAGGGAGGGGGAGAGAATGAGGGAGAGGGAGAGGGAAGGGGGAGGGAGAGAAGGAAGGGGAGGAGAGAGAGAGGGGTGGGGGGGGGGGGGAGGAAGAGACCGGGGGTAGAGAGAAAAACTGTCCTGATGTTTATTCTTTCATTGGTTTAGGCAAAATATTAATTGTTGAAATTATTGGTTTTATTGAAGAAGAGTGGTGAAGAGCCACAACCTGAAGAACAGCACAGCACAAAGTTAAATCACAAAGTAATCATTGCAAATGCCAAGTTTGTAGTCTTATAAAGGTAGGAAGGTTTACATTTCTCAAGATGGGTTATCAGAATGTTGTTTGTAATTCTACAGGCTATTACACCAGACCATCCCTTTAAACATCCAGCTATTGCACCATTGATAACAGCTGGAGTGAAGTCGGTGTCATCCTGATAGTGCCAAGCGGCTGAATGTAACAGCCAATAGGAAAGATTACTGAATCGTCCTGGGTCAATTGAAATTGTAAGCAAAAACCCACAAATCTAGGTTCGGGGTAAGCAAGGTGTACTCTCTCACGAGACTCCGCATCACATCAACCCTACCTCACCACACTAAGCTCTTCTTGCAGGCTTCGTCAAAGACAGGGAAAAAAGAAAGGTCTCGACCCAAAATGTCACCCATTCCTTTTCTCCAGAGATGCTGCCTGTCCCACTGAGTTACTCCAGCTTTTTGTGTCTATCTTCAGTTTAAACCAGCATCTGCAGTTCCTTCCTAAATAAAATGACTATATGCCTCACAGCGCCAGATACCCGGGTTCGATCCTGACTATGGGTGCTGTCTGCACGGAGTTTGTATGTTCTCCCTGTGACCTGCGTGGATTTTCTCTGAGATCTTTAGTTTTCTCCCACACTCCAAACATGTACAGGGTTGAAGGTTAATTGGCTTGGTATAAATGTAACATTGTCCCTTGTGCGTGTAGGATAGTGTATGTGTGCGGGGATCACTGGTCGGTACAGACTCAGTGGGCTGAAGGGCCTATTTCTGCACTGTGTCTAAACTAAACAAAACATGGCAACAGGAACAGTACACATGGCGAGGCAGTGGGGCAGAGACACAGGTGGTCACCACAACACTGAGATCTCCAGCCCGCACTCCCTGCGAGGCTGGCAGTTGCCTTTGTTTGTAATTTAGATCTTTCAGATGCTGGGTTCGGTAACTTGGTTCAATCAGCTCCAATGACATTGACATTCACTTTCAGAGCAGAACAATTCGTCCGTCTCTGCCGCAAAAGTTCATAACTTCTTGCTCAGCGGTTAAGAGGAGAAGGCAGGAGAATGGGGTTAGGAAGGAGATAGATCAGCCATGATTGAATGAGCCGATGGGCCTTATTCTGCTCCTACCACTTATGATCTTATGATCGGCACATGGATATGCAGGGATGGAGGGATATGGATCACGTGCATGCACTGATTAGTTTAATGTAGCATCATGTTCAGCACATGTTTCTGTGCTGTACTGTTGACCAGTCAACAGACCAGTTAACAGTAACAGTTTAAAAAAAACACAGTAAATGATGACAATTATCCTTATCTTTATTTTTATTTATAATGAATGTCTGTGCTAGCCACTTTGCTGCTGTTACACTGCAAATTTCCCCAGTGTGGGACAAATAAAGGAATATATAATCATTATTATTATTATATGTTCTATGATATGCAGGAAATGGAGGGGTATAGTTCACATGCAGATAGGGGATATGTGTGGACAAATAAGGTTCGGTCTTGGCAGCATGTTCGACACAGACATCTACCTGATCTAGCCCTCTCATGATCTTATACACCTCTATTAGATCACCCTTCATCCTCCTGCGCTCCAAGGAATAGAGTCCCAGCCTACTCAGTCTCTCCCTATAGCTCAGACCTTCTAGTCCTGGCAACATCCTCTTAAATCTTCTCTGTATCCTTTCCAGCTTGACAACATCTTTCCTATAAGTGAAGTGAACACGGTACTCTAAATGCAGCCTCACCAATGACTTATACAACTGCAACATGACCTCCCAACTTCTGTACTCAATACTCTGACTGATGAAGGCCAATGTGCTAAAAGCCTTTTTGGCCATCCTATCTACCTGCGACTCCACCTTCATGGAACTACGTACCTGCACTTCGAGATCCCTCTGTTCCACAACACTCCCCAGGCCCGATCATTGACTGTGTAAACGTCACTTGGTACTGGTGAGCCTGATGTGCAAGTGGCCTCAGCCCTCTGGTGGCTCCCCCTGCATCACCTTTTTTGATGAGCAATCCTTGCTAACAGCAGCAGTTTGGGTTTCATCTGCACTGCAGGCAGTTCTTAACTTGGCCACAGAGTACTGCAGGTAATCTTCAGGCAGACACTGTAGATCTCGCACTGAGAGTCGTTGAGCTTTCACAAACAAAGCTCAATATCGCCTGCACTTACCGAGAAGAATGAGCAGATTCAGTATGTTGCCAAATACTTGTTGAACTTCTACTTTTGTACGATAGAGAGCATACTGACCGCATCACGGCCTGGGTCAGTAACTCGACGTCCATGACAGAAAGAGATTTCGGAATGTGGTAGACATTGCCCGGTCTACACACAAAAAGCTGGAGTAACTTAGCGGGCCAGGCAGCATCTCTGGAGAGAAGGAATGGGTGACGTTTCAGGTCGAGACCCTTCTTCTAACCCTAACTCTGATGCCCGGTCTACTACAGTTACTAATGTCCCCACCATCGAAGGTGGTACTGCTGCCTCAAAAAGCCTTGCAGAGTCATTAAAGACCCATACCACCCTGCTATGCTCTCTTCCCACAGCTACCAGCAGGTAGGTGCAGAAGGAAACCTTGAGCTCCAGGTTCAAGAACAGCTTCTTAGCAGCAACCATCAGGTTCTTGAACACTGCACAACATGAACTACTACCTCAGCATTAATTATCTTTCATGGCGATAATTGGGGACTTTGGTTTTGGTTCTTGATTAGTACAGGTGTCAGGGCTTATGGGGAGAAGGCAGAAGATTAGGAGGGAGACTTAGATCAGCCATGATTGAATGGCTGAGTAGACTTGATTGGTCTAATTCTGCTCCTATCACTTATGAACTATTTTGGTTACCAAGTATCACTGAGTATTAATTTATTGTATGATTGATTATTGTATATTTACTGTGTGTTATTGTGTAAATGGGCCAGTTAAAATAAAGCAAGTAAGAATTGAATTGTTCTGTTGCTGGTACATACAAGAAGTTGTTTTTATGTCTGGCTGTGGCAGCTTTGACAGTCCCTTCTTCAGTCTGAGATTCGGGGGAGAGGGAGACACAGAGATGAAGAAGGGTAAGGTGTAAAAACGAGACATCAAAGGGGATGGGCTGAAGGAAAATGGAGACTAGATCATTGTTAGCTGGGAGAAGTTGACAACCAAGCAAACAGAGATAACATTGTATTTAATGTTTCCCCATTTAACCTTATTTGATGTCCAGTGGGGAACAGTTATTGACGACACGGAGGAGTTATAGTTTTTTACCGCTGGACTTTTACCTGACAACAGCTGTCAACGATGTCTCCCTCCCGCAGCTTCCGGCAGTGCACCGGCGCTGGGTGTCCCCCACCCCCATCCACATCCGGTCCGCCGCCGCCAGGCTCCGGGCCCCCCCCTCCCTCCCCCCACAGACCCGTCTCCCCCCGCGCCCCGCCGGCGCCGGCGCCCACCATCTGCAGCGAGAACATGGGTCAGTAAAGCTGCTTCAGGCTCGCCCCTTCGCCGCCGCTTGTTGTCGTTGGTGTTGTGCTGGGAGCGGGAGTGTTGTGGCGGTGTCGGGGTGGGGGGGGATAGGGGAGAGAGACGGGCGGGGTCGGGTATTGTCTCGGGGAGGCGATCGCCGCTTCTCCCGCGGCCTAGGCCTCCCTCCCTCCCTCTCCTCCCACCCTCTCCCGTTTCTAACCCGCCATCCTCCTTCCCTTCTCGCATTTTATTTCGCATCTCCACACAAAAGTTGGGGCTTTGCCTTTGGCGGGCGGGCGGGCTCGCGCGCTAGGGTGCGCGGGGAACGAACGGGATAAAGAAAAAAACCGAACATTTTAAAATTTGCAAAAACGGTTGAGTTTGTGCAGCGCGTCTCCAATGCATTCCCGCCCCCCGGCAGTAATCTTTCGAGTGCATTTGTTTCCCTTCCCTTTCCCCCTATGCCCTGCGCTCGGGGTTTTGTTTTTAAAATTTCCTTGGTGGTTTTTTTTTTTACCCAAAGCGGGCTGCACTGCCGGCCGCTGCGCATGCGCGACGGGTTTCGCGGCAAAAGAAAACCCGGGGTCTCATCGTTGTTTTGGGGTATTTTATGGCGTCGCCGGGTATCGGCCCCACGTCGTCGGTTAGACTCCGTCCTGGGGATGGTGGGGAGGGAGGGGGGAGGTTACGAGGGGTGTAATCGCGCCAAATACGAGAAACGGAGGCCGTGGGACTACAATTCCCGGCATGCTCTGCGGCGGCCATGTTGTCGCTCAGTGCGCATGCGCGGTGGCCCGTACCCGGTTGTGTGGAGCCTTTTGTTTGTGTGTTTCAGATTATTTTAATCTTACAAACCAACAAAATAGCACCCAATAACCTCGAGATTAGAAGATAGTTTGAAATACATTCTAACCGTCGGGCACGTCTTTTTTTTTTAATTTAAAAAAAAGATATGGGTCTACATTTCAATCGTTGCCTTTTCTAAAGTTGCGAACACCATCTACCTGCAGGTTCAGACCATGAGCTGAAATAACGAAATCCAGCACTGGCTGCATTTAAGCAGCTGGCCGTGGCTTGGGGCGCATCAAGCATTCTCGCCTCTTGAGCCAGGAGGCTGTGGGTTCTGGAGACTTCAATCCAAGCTGATTCTAGGCTGCAACTTGGGGAATGTTGCATTGACTGGTCCCTCATCAATAAGGGAGTGAAGGTGAATGAAGGCTTCTCCTCTGCCTGGCTGATAGCACACATACAAAGTCAAAATAAAAACAAAAGCACTATAAATACTCAGCAGGCCAGGTGGCATCTGTGGAGAGAATGAAAAGCACGATTATCATTAGAGTTAGAGAGAGTTATAGTATAGTTTATTGTTGCGTGCACTGAGGTTGAATGAAAAGCTTTTGCATATTATCTTTTCGCTTACTTGTTTAGTAAGTGAAAAAGCTGTACATGATTTCAATATTGCTTGAAGTCTGAGGGGAATACCCTTGGTGAGGGCTTAATGTTCATTTCAGAGGACATGTGCTTCGGGTTTGTATTTATGCAAAAGGCATCATCTCTGATAGTGCAGATTTCGTTTGGTGCTGCGTTATTGGTAAAACATGGGCAACTGACGTCTTTAGTTTAGAGATAAGGCTTGGAAACAGGCCCTTCGGCCCACTGAGTCCATGCCGACCATCAATCACCCATTCACACTAGTTCTATGTTAACCCACTTCCTACAAACCGGGATGTCATTAGGATTTTGGACGAAACCCCGAAGCAGTCATTCACGGGGAGAACGCACAAACTCCACGCAGACAGCACCCATACTCAGCATTGCACCTGGGTTTTTGGTGGTGTGAGGCAGTAGATCTACTGTGGCGCCCTTTTTGGAGTTGTATTTGCAACCTTGTGATGCTGAGGCAGGATTACTATCATTGAAAGGCAGCTGGCACATTGAGCCATGCCTACTAGTCTGCAACAAGTTACCTGCTTTTGATCCTCGGTGAGGTGATACTAGACTTGCACTACTGTGCTTCATGTGACTTACTGAGAATTGTCACTGAAAGACACAAAATGCTGGAGTAACTCAGCGGGACAGGCAGCATCTCGAGAGAAGGAATGTGTGACGTTTTGGGTCGAGGCCATTCTTGAGACTGATGTCAGGGGAGTGGGAGATACTTAGATAAGGAAGTGTAAGGTGTGAAAGGATGGAATTGAGATAAAGGAAAATGGAGAATAGATCATTGTTAGTTGGGAGAAGATGACAACAAAGCAAACAGAGATATAATGTAGTCGGAGACAGTAAGAGTGGTCGGAGAACTGGGAACTGTCATTGACAGTTACCAGAATACAGAGTGCTGTGCTGTACTAGCAGTGTGAGGCTGGCAGTGATGCAGCTCAGAGACACATCAGACATACTGTTACAACCATCAGCCTGTGCCTGTCAAATTAACTGGAGTTTAGCTTGAAATATTGTACCTCAAAATATAATGAAATCTCCCCCCCAAAATTTTTTTGTTGTCAAGCAAAACTAAAACTGAGCAGTCGTGGAATTTTAGTAAGAAACCCAAAATTGGTTTGTGACTAAGGTTGAATTAAAGAGTAGACCATTACTGTTTACATCCAAAATCCAGCAGCATTGATTGTGAAAACAGAGAACTGCAGGTGCTGATTTACCAAATTTAAAAAGACACAAAGTGCTGGAGTAACTCAGCGGGTCAGGCAGCATCTTTGGAGAACATGGATAGGTGACGTTTTCGGGTTGGGACCATTCATCAGATTGTGAGCTAGATGCCAGGAGTTTTTAAGAGTGAGAGCTCTCCCTGTGTGTCTCTCAGTCTGAACAAGGATCCTGACCAAAAATGTTGTCCATCTAATCCCTCCAGAGATGCTGCCTGACCCGGGGAGTTCCTCCAGCTCTTTTTTGCTATCCTAGTGTCTTGGTCATCTAGAAACTGCAGACAAAAGTGACTCCAAAGACATGCAGGTTTGCAGGCTAATTGGTTTGGTATAAATGTAAAATTGCCCCTATTGGATAGTATTAAAAATTGGATCGTATTAATGTGCGGGGATCGCTGGTGTGCGCGGTCTCGGTGGGCAGAAGGGCCTGTTTCCGCATTGTATCTCTAAATCAAAAACTAAGTTGGTATGTGTCAGGTCCTGAGTCAATGTCAGCTTCTGATGAGCGATGTAATTGACTTTATAGTTGCACGTTAACATACCAGCAGGACTGAAGAGGCAGGGCCCAGCTCAAAGATTTTTTGATGGGAGTGGGGGATGAAGATTGACTCAAGACTTGAACTCCCACACTGAGTTTGCATAACAAAGTGCTGCAATTTGCACATTCAAGCAGTTTTTATGGCACTTTAAATGTGCTGCGAATAATCACTAGTGTGATTTAAACAGCCTGTAAAATGGAGTATTTGCATTTATAGCCATAAAATATGTATGTTTTTGCCACCTATGCCTTTGGGCTGTAAACTCCTGTTGTTAGTTAATGTAGCAAGCAGTTGGTCGGTCAGGGCCGTGATAGTGTGGTGGAATCCTTTTGTGACTAGAACACACGGTGCACCAGCTCTCCTGCACATCTCCAAGGCTGCTGCAACTTCAAACTGCTCCAGTAAGCCCTGACTTTTCTCCATTCTATTTGAACATTCATCTTTCTCAGGACAATCTGATTTTCCAAGATAGACACAAAAAGCTGGAGTAACTCAGCGGGTCAAGCAGCATCTCTGGAGAAAAGGAATACTTGATATTTTGGGTCGAAACCCTTCCTGAAATGTCACCTATTCTTTTTGTCCAGAGTTGCTGCCTGACCCGCTGAGTTACTCCAGCTTTGTGTGTCCGTGTTTGGTTTAAACCAGCATCTGCAGTTGCTTCCTACACAAACAAGGTTCTCCCCGATTTACGATGATTCGACTTGCGATAGTATGACTTTGCGATGGTGCAAACGGTAGCGAGCCGCTGCTCGCTTCCGGCCCCGTGATCGCGTGTATTGTAATGCATTTCAACTTTCAATACTTTCGGTTTCCGATGGGTTTCTCGGAACGGAACCCCATCGGAAGCTCAGGAGCACCTGTACTGATTTTCCCAGGCAGGGTTTAGCCAGAAGATTTGGTAATCGGACCTTTGATCACCAGTGCATGAATGTTTATCACTTCCTCAGCTACTCTGGGGGAAAGGTTTTACAAAACATTTAATGACACTTGTAGAAACAAGGAATAGCAGATTCCGTCCGGTTTACAAAAAGGATTGGGGATGTGCAAAGAGGGGGGGGGAGGGGTGTCAGTCTACCCCATGACAGAAGGGGGAGGAGTTTTGTAGTTTGATAGCCACAGGGAAGAAGGATCTCCTGTGACGTTCTGTACTGCATCTTGGTGGAACCAGTCTGTTGCTGAAGGTATAGGAAAAAAAATTGCAGATGCTGGTTTAAATTGAAGGTAGACAAAATGCTGGAGTAACTGAGCGGGTCAGGCAGTATCACTGGAGAGAAATAATGGGTGACATTTTGGGTCAGTCTGAAGAAGGGTCTCGACCCGAAACATCACCCATTCCTTCTCTCCAGAGATGCTGCCTGACCCACTGAGTTACTCCAGCATTTTGTGTTTAACTGTTGCTGAAGGTACTCCTCAGGTTGACCAGTGTGTCAACCTGATGCGATGAGGTTTGGGAGAGCAGGTAAAGGTAAAGACACAAAATGCCGGAGTAACTCAGCAGGACGGGCAGCATCTCTGGAGAATATGGATCGGTGATGCATCAGAGTTGGGACTCTTCGGGAAGGATGCTGAGTCCTGACCAGAAACGTCAACTATCGATGTTCTCTAGAGATGCAGCCTGATCCACTGAGTTACTCCAGGACTTTGCGTCTTTCTTTAAATGGATTTTGTTGCTGGTTTAAATGGGGAGAGAGTGACAGCTTTTTAATGAGAGGTGACATTGAAATCTCTGAATCAGTAATGATCGTAGGAATGGAAGCTTCCTGCGTGCACTCTAATGGTTATTTTAGATGCTTGTTTTCACCGTTTGATTTCGGTTTGAAATCACGATTCCTTTTAATATCCAGTGGCGTCGCTGGGCGGGGATTTAAATTTATTTTACCACCTGGGCTTTGTCTAATGTCCTGCCACATCTGGTCTAGTTTTAAAAATAGATAAACTTTGCTCTTGGATTCTGTCTTGATTTATACATTAGTGATAATTGCCTACAAATTCCCCTGATGTTAAAAGCATCAATACCTTTTACACAGAGGATGGTGGGTGTATGGAACAAGCTGCCAGAGGAGGTAGTAAGGCAGGTGGTATAACAACATTTAAAAGGCATTTGGACGGGTAAATGGATGGAAAAGTTTAGTGGGATCTGGGCCAAACGTGGGCAGATGGGAATTCCGTTGATGGGGCATCTTGGTTGGCATAGGTGAGTTGGATGGAAGGGCTTGTTTCTGTGCTCTGATTCTTTGACTCTTAATGATTTTTTCTGTTGGAACCCCTCTGTGTCTGTCACCTTTCCTGCAGCTCCTTTATTTTTCAGGAGTCCCGAGCTCGGATGAATGCAAACAACCCTTTGTGATGATGATTGTGCGCTGGGCTGCCTTGGCTGTGCATGGGGCCTGCCTTTTCCTCTCAGAGCCATCAGTTACATGTCTCGAGGAAAGGGACAGCTGGCAAGAGGAGAAAAGGAATGAGAGTTAGATTTAGCTCTTAGGGCTAACGGAATCAAGGGATACGGGAAAAAAGCAGAAACGTGGTACTGATTTTGGATGATCAGCTATGATCATATTGAATGGCGGTGCTGGCTCGAAGGACCGAATGGCCTACTCCTGCATCTATTTTGTATGTAGACACAAAATGCTGGAGTAACTCGGCGGGTCAGGCAGCATCTCGGGATAGAAGGAATGGATGACGTTTCGGGTCTCTTCAGTCTGAAGAAGGGTCTCGACCCGAAATGTCACCCATTCCTTCGCTCCCAAGATGCTGCCTGACCCGCTGACTTACTCCAGCACTCTGTGAAACGTCATCTATTCATGTTCTCCAGAGCTGCTGCCTGACCCACTGAGTTACTCCAGCTGCCTGACCCACTGAGTTGCTTCAATTTATCGTAGATAGACCCAACCAGCATCTGCAGGTATTTTCCTATCTATTTTGCATGTTTCTATTCCTGCCCCAGCGATGCCTGCCTTTTTGTTGGTTATATCAAATGATTCTTGTTCCGAATGTGTACTGGCACCGTCCCCCAACACTCTCCGCTCGGGGCTGCCTTGCACCCGTGCAGAACTCACTGATTTCAATCACTTTACCAGAATCGGTCTGAAGAAGGGCCCCGACCTGAAACATCACCTATCCGTGTTCTCCCGGGATGCTGCCTGACCCGCTGAGTTACTCCAGCACTCTGTGGAACGTCACCTATCCATGTTCTCCACAGATGCTGCCTGACCCATCTGAGTTACTCCAGTACTCTGTGAAACATCACCCATTCCTTTTCTCCAGAGATGCTGCCTGACCCGCTGAGTTACTCCAGCACTCTGTGAAACGTCACCTATCCGTGTTCTCCCGGGATGCTGCCAGACCCACTGAGTTACTCCAGCACTCTGTGAAACGTCACCTATCCGTGTTCTCCCGGGATGCTGCCTGACCCACTGAGTTACTCCAGCACTCTGTGAAACGTCACCTATCCATGTTCTCCCGGGATGCTGCCTGACCCACTGAGTTACTCCAGCACTCTGTGAAACGTCACCTATCCGTGTTCTCCACAGATGCTGCCTGACCCACTGAGTTACTCCAGCGCATTGTGTCTTCACCTTATTTTGGAGTTCAGACATTGTTGTGATGCAGAAAATGCAGCAGTCAGTTTTGCACAGATTTTATAAATGGCAACGTGATAGTTGTATTCATGGAGCTCGGGATTCCTAAAAAATAGACGAGCAGGTGAAGAGGTAACAGGTGCCGAAGTGTTCCAACAAATAAGATCATTAGAGTCCCACAGCACAGTAAAAAAGCAGTCCATTTGCACAGGTTTTAATGACACCGATGTGATAATGACCAGATAATCTTTATCAATGTGTAGACACAAAGAACTGCAGATGCTGGTTTACAAAAAAAGATGGAGTAACTCCGGCAGCACGGTTAGGCGGCACAGGGGCGCAACAGTAGAGCGGTAGTTTGTACGTTCTCCCTGTGACCTGCATGGGTTTCCTCCCACTCTCCAAAGACGTATAGATTTGTAGGTTAATTGGCTCGGTGTTATTGTAAATTGTCCCGAGTGTGTGCAGGAAAGTATTAATGTGCGGGGATCGCTGGTTGGCGTGGACTCGGTGGGCTGAAAGGTTTGTTTCCACACTTTATCTCTAAACTAAACTCAGATGGTCATGCAGTAGCTCATGGATATGTGAACTCTGAAGAAGGGTCCCGACCCGAAACGTCACCTTCTCCAGAGATGCTGCCTGACCCACTCAGTTATTCCAATTCTTTGTGCCTTGCAATGTAGCATTTTGCTTTGCACAAATTGGCTGCTATATTGTAGAAGTATAATGCATTAAATCACATTGTTTTAGACAATGTTTGGAAAACCCCAGCATGGATTTAGACAGAGAAATCTGGAAGAGCTCAGCAGGTCAAGTACCACCTGTGGAGGCTAAAGATGTGGGTCGACGTTTCAGGTTGTGTGACCCGTCAGTCCTGGTGGAGGGTCTTGACCTGAAGATGTTGACTTTTGCTTCCAAAGATGCTGCCTGACCAACTGAGCTCTTGCAGTCTCCTGCCTTTGTTCTGGACTCCATCATCTGCAGTCTCTTTGCTTCGTGTTGTGTTTAGGGGGAAACAAATAGCAAAGTAGTGGATCGGGGACTGTTTATGAATGTTGTCCATCTGGTGAATGAGGCTCGGAGGAAAGCCCCAAGAAAAGCCCCATATCAACCAAGGTTAAGTCTCGTGGAACTGAAAGTAGTTTGATCACTTAGCAACAGGAGTTAGTGTATGTATAAAGGGGTTGTTCTCCCATCGGCAATATGTATCTGTGCAGGAAGGAACTACAGATGCTGGTTTAAACCAACGGTAGACACAAAAAGCTGGAGTAACTCAGCGGGACAGGCAGCATCTCTGGAGAAAAGGAGTTGGTGACTTTTCGGTTCAACTGAAAAAGGGTTACAACCCGAAACCTTACCTACTCCTCTTCTCCAGAGATGTTGTCTGACCCGCTGAGTTATTCCAGCATTTTGTATCTAATATCTTTTGCAAAATGTAACTAGCCTCCGCTGTCTACTGTCTTTATTAAATCCTGCAAATTCAAAGTAATCTATTTTGCATGTGAAGCAGATTGAACAGAGTAGCTTGAGTGGTAGTCATTCAGCACAGAAATGGGCCCTTCGGCCCAACTCCATGCTGGCAATCAAATGGTGAAAGTCTGGAAACGGGGGATCCAATAAGATTGCATGTACATTGATGTGTAAAATGGTTTCAGAAAGTCAAAAGAAGACTTTAGAATGTTGGTGTCCATATCTGGAAGACATAAGGACATATTAAGGACATAAGTTACACAGCACTGTATACTACTTCAATCCCTTAGGATCAATGTATAACTTTACAAAGCCCTGGTTAGATCTTGCCTGGGCCAAAGAAACAACTGCAATCTATCTTTGCTGTGCAAATTGACTTTATGACACATTGTTTTTGCTGCAAGTTAACCGGGTTTTCATAAGGCCATAAGTGATAGGAGCAAAATTAGGCCATTCAGCCCATTAAGTTTATTCCGCCATTCAATCATGGCTGATCTATCTCTCCCTCCTAAACCCATTCTCCTGCCTTCTCCCCATAATCTCTGACATCTTAACTGATCAAGAATCTTATCTATGCCTTAAAAACTTCCACGGACTTGGCCTCCCCAGCCTTCTGTGGCAATGAATTCCATAGATTCACCACCCTCTGACTGAAGGGGATGTGTGTTTTGATCAGTGGCAGGTTGTGAGAGCCCAGGGATTAGGACGGGGGGGGGGGGGGGGGAGGAGACACTGGAGAGCTGAGCCCACACCAGGCTGTGGGGACCGGCTGTGGAGGAGAACAGTGGTAGCCTCGATCATCCTGTCATTTTTACCAAAATGGACATTGGTGAATTGCTTTCTGCAGGCTCAGTGTGTGCACTCTGTGCTGGGTCATGTGCAAGGTCAAGTGTTCTATTGTCCCAGATATAACAATGACATTCTTACTTGCAGAAGCACAATAGAATATGTAAACATAGTACACCGTAAACAAAATAATAAACGAGAATAAAGTTCAGTGTGTGTATATCTGAGTATGTATATAGAAATATATATTGTGTGTGTTTATATTATTGTGTGCGTATATATGTATTTATATATTTGTGTGTGTGTATATATATATATATATATATATATACACACACACATATATATATATATATATATACATATATACACACACAATTATGTATGTGTGTATATATGTGTGTGTGTGGAGACACACACAAACAATAATAGTGCAAAAAGACAAAACCAATACCCCCATGTCTAGTCACAAAATGCTGGAGTAACTCAACAGAACAGGCAGTATTTTTGGTGAGAAGGAATTGGCGACGTAAACCCAAAACGTCATCCATTCCTTCTCTCCAGAGATGCTTGCTGCCTTTCTCGCTGAGTTACTCCAGCATTTTGTGTCTATCTACAATTTAAACCAGCATCTGCAGTTCCTTCCTACACATTTTGTCTGCCCCAATGTCTATAGTTCGGAGCTTATTGGAGGTTGTAGTATTTAAAAGCCTGATTGCTATAGGGACGAAGCTGTTCCTGAATCTGAAAGTTACAGTTTTCAATGCAGTTGTATTGAAAGGCAAGGTTTGGGAAGCACAGGTGTCTCAAACCATTCTGGGGTGGGAGCAGTTTCTTCCCAGCTGTTATCTGGCAACTTAACCATCTTCCCATTAGCTGGAGAGCGGTCCTGACCTCCCGTCTACCTCATTGGAGACCTTTGAACTATCATCTGACTTTATTTTGTACTAGATGTTGTACCCTTTATCCTTTTACTGTGCACTGCAGACAGCTTGATGGTAATCATGTATAGTCTTTCCTTTGAATGGATAGTACGCAAACAAACTTTTCACTGTACCTCGATACAAGTGACAGTAATATACTAAACTAAACTAAATCACACAGCAGATAGGCCGCTGGGATTTGAAACCAAGGATCAGAACTTGCAAATTGTGTCAGTTGTACACACGTGTAGCTCCCCAGGGCATAGTCTGTGCCCGATCACACCATGAAACGGTCAGAATCCTGGAGGATTCACGCAAAAAGCTGGAGTAACTCAGTGGGTCAGGCAGCATCTGCGGAGAACATGGATAGGTGACGTTTCACAGAGTGCTGGAGTAACTCAGTGGGTCAGGCAGCATCTCCGGAGACCCTGTTTCAGACATAGCCTGGAGGATTCTCTCCTTGAAAAGTAAGCTGTGCATTAATTTTCTGATCATTTCCAAATTCTAACAGGAGTTAAACTTTTCTTTCTAAACAGCCTCCGCCTCACTTCTCAATTTAAGACTGGACACGGTGGGGAAAAAGCAGAACAAGAAGAAAGTGGAGGAGGTTCTAGAGGAGGAGGAGGAGGAGTACGTGGTGGAGAAAGTGCTGGACAGACGCATAGTCAAGGGCAAGGTGGAGTACCTGCTCAAATGGAAAGGATTCTCGGAGTGAGTATTCACAAACAGCAAATAGGCACAACAAAGCTGGAGTAACTCAGCGGGACAGGCAGCATCTCTGGACAGAAGGAATGGAAGGAACGTTTCAGGTCGTTTCTTCGGAAGGGTCTCTACCCCAAACGTCACCCATTCCTTCTCTGCCGAGATGCTGCCTATAAACGAGTTACTCCAGCATTTTGTGTCTAGCTTCGGTTTAAACGAGCAGCTGCAGTTCCTTCCTACACAGTCACAAACAGCAGCCTGGTTTTGTCTCTTTATTTCCATGCTGAGTGATCTTTCCAGTAGCAGGAAGCAGCAAGTGCAACAAATTTTCATTCAGAGTTATTGGTCAAAGCGGAAACTGGGACTGCAGGAATGAGTAGAAACAAGGAACTACATGCAGATGCTGGTTTATGCCAAAGATGGGCACAAAGTGCTGGATTAACTCAATAGGTCAGGCAGCGTCTCTGAACAAAAAGGACGATTGGCATTTCGGGTCGGGACCCTTTTTTGTCTGAAGAAGGGTCCCGACCTGAAATGTCACCCATCCTTTTTCTCCAGAGATGGTAGTGGTTGTGTTGGGCAGTGTTCAAGAGTTTGATAGCTTGTGGAAAGAAGCACAAACCAGAGGCTAATGTGAGATGCTTCTCTTCCTCTTGGGTCTTTAGCCCTGTACATCTATGCAGTGCATTGAATTGCTAAGTCACTGGGTCATGAGTGCTCATTTATACTGCGGATGGATCATCGATGTGTGTTATTGGACTGGGAGCTGTTCCAGTAGCTCACAGCTCAGTGGTTGATGTTCATGAACTAAATGATTCAGGTCCAAGTGTCGGCATTCAGTGACCGGAATTATTTTGCAGTGATGATAACACATGGGAGCCGGAGGAAAACCTGGACTGCCCCGACCTCATCGCAGAATTCCTGCAGTCCCAGAAAATAGCACACGATGACGTGGATAAAACAGAGGGACCGAAGCGGAAAGCAGAGTCCGATACGGAAACGGAGGAAAATAAAAACAAGAAGAAGAGGGAGGAGGTCAGTGAAGGTGCAGGGCAGCGGGTGACAAACGCAACCTGTGGTCAGTCTCAGGGGAAGCTTTCCTGAAGGGGGGGGGGAATAGAAACATAGAAAATAGATGCAGGGGTAGGCCATCGGCCCTTCGAGCCAGCACCGCCATTTAATATGATTGCTGAACATCCAAAATCAGTACCCCTTTCCTGCTTTCTCCCCATATCCCTTGATTCCGTTAGCCCTAAGAGCGATATCCAGCTCTCTCTGGAAAACATCCAGTGAATTGGCTTCCACTGCCTTCTGTGGCAGAGAATTGCACAGGTTCACAACTCTCTGGCTGAAAAGGTTTTTCCTCATTTCAGCCCTAATTGGCCTTATTCTTAGATGGTGTAGATGAAGTCGAGGGGGCTTTCCTACAGTCTGGTGGCCAGAGCTGCAGACAAGGCTCAAAGTTGGACATTCTATGCTCTATGCAGTCAGTATAGAGAGACCCTGTCCCCTGTATTGGCTTGTGTAGGAAGGAACTGCAGATGCTGGTTTACACCGAAGATGGAAACAAAACGCTGAGTTACTCCAGCATCTCTGGTGAGAAGGAATGGTTGAGGTTTCTGGTCGAGACCCTTCTTTAGACTGGAGAAGGTTCACAACCTGAGATGTCACCAGAGATTCTGCCTGTTACTGCAGTGTTTTGTGTCCATCTTCCCTGTGTTGGCTGGCCTGGATTGCGTGCTTGTGGAGGTGGTCAGATGGCCCACCCTCGCCCTGTCCCCCTGCCCATTGAGTTCTCGTCTGTCTCTCTTGCAGCAGGAGAAGCCGAGAGGGTTTGCCCGGGGGCTGGAACCAGAGCGTATCATCGGAGCGACAGATTCAAGCGGGGAGCTGATGTTCCTCATGAAGTGGTGAGTTTGCAGCTTTACAGTGGATCACTGGGGATACAGTGGGTCACTGGATACAGTGGATCACTGTGGATATAGTGGATCACTGTGGACACAGTGGGTCACTGGATACAGTGGATCACTGTGGATACAGTGGATCACTGTGGTACCTGTAGCCCTGGTGTGGTGAACTGATTGATTGAGTGAGCTTGCTGTGTGGTGCCGGCTGGGGGGGGGGGGGGGGGCAGATTATGCTGAATCAACGAGCAAGCTGACAGTGACGGAGGGATATCACCAGAACCAAGGGCCAAGGCTCTTGACCATTCACACCCTCTCCAGCTCGTGTGTTATCCACGTCACCCTCCCCCGTCCCACCCCTGGGTGCCCATCGATGATGGAGCACAGCACAGGAACGGGCCCTTCAGCCCACAATGTCTGTGCCCAACATTATGCCAGTCTGAAGAAGGGTCTCAACCTGAAACGTCACCCATTCCTTCTCTCCCGATATGCTGCCTGACCTGTACTCCAGCATTGTGTGTGTCCCTGTGATGCTGGGTTAAACTGATCCCATCTGCCTGAGATGTTCTCTTTGGGACAATAAAACACTCTGGACACCTGACTAGATTCACACAGCGTGGAAACAGGCCCCTCGGCCCAACTTGCCCACACCGGCCAACAACCCCTGTCCATACTAGTCCCACTCACCCGCGGTTAGCCCATATCCCTCTAACCCTGTCCTACCCGTGTACCTGTCCAAATGTTTCTTAAATTGTTGTGATAGTACCTGCCTCAACTACCTTCTCCATCCAGCAGAGAGAGAGCATGGGGCCCGTGCTGCCTGACCTGCTGAGTTACTCCAAACATTTTGTGAATCCTCCATCCAGCGGCTCATTCCATATACCCAAGCTCTGAAGAAGGGCCCTGACCCGAAACGTCACCTGTCCATTCCCTCCAGATGACGCTGCCTGACACCCCAGTGTTCCTCCAGCACTTTGCGTTTTGTTCCGGATGCCAGCAGCTGCAGTTCTTTGCAGTCATGGTTGAAGAGCTGGGGTTGCTAACGGCGGCCTCTGTTCCCCCCCATACAGGAAAAACTCAGACGAGGCTGACTTGGTACCGGCAAAGGAGGCCAACGTGAAGTGCCCGCAGGTGGTCATCTCGTTCTACGAGGAGCGTCTCACGTGGCACTCCTACCCCACCGAGGGGGAGGAGGAGAAGAAGGAGGAGAAGTAACGGAGCAGAAGGGCTCACACTACTTTACACAGCGAGAAAATAATCCCGACATTTGCAGACGTGGTTTTCGGTTGTACAGATGTAACGTTCTCCGGGTGATACTTCTCTCAACTCCTCTCCGCCCTGGCTTGTAGCCTCTGACTGCCAGGGCCCGGCAGGTTGCCTTTCAAATCCAGCATGACTTATTTTTAATTTCACTCTTTTATTTTTCTCCAGGTTTTGGGGGTAACAACTGATTGTAGAAGCCAATGAGTTGTAGATTAGTGGCCTTGGCTTATAGCGTTGGGTTTGAGCCCGTGAAGGCAGAAGGAGTCTGTAGGTGCTGATTTAAGTCACAGCCTCTTTTAGTGCAGTTTACAGTGGCTTTAGCTCAGATTGCACCCCCAGCCCTCCTCTCTCTCCCTTTGCACCTTCTTACACATGAAGAGCAGCTCGGGGTAGACTCGCACCTTCGTGTCAGGATGTGGGAGGGAGGTGTGACGTGAGTGTGTGGCTGGGTGTGGGGGGGAGGGAGGGAGGGAGGTAGGTGTGACGTGTGGCGTGTGGCTGGGTGGTGTGGCGTGTGTGTGTGTGGCTGGGTGGTGTGGCGTGTGGGAGGGAGGGTGGTGTGGTGTGTGTGGTTGGGTGAGGGAGAGTGGTGTGACGTGTGGGTGTGGGGAGGGTGGTTCGGTATGGGAGGGAGGTGCAACGTGTGTGGCCACTGGGAGTCTGCTCTGTCACCTCCTCCTGGTGCTCTCCATTGTGAGGTGATGAATGCCTGATCACAGGACAGATTGCTGTTCCAACCAGCCTGTGGGAGGCTTGGTGGCCAATACTAACCCCCCCTCCCCGATACTCCATCCTGCAGTAGTGCTTCCGTTGTAGTGAGTCTGCTTCTGGTGGGCCCACGCTGTCTGCCTGGTGACGAGGTGGCAGAAGCACAGACAGTGGGGCAGAGTTACAGACCCAGGCTGCTGACGGCCTTCATCTGCTGCTGGACCTAGTCTGTACCACAGCCACACTGCTCTCGTTCCCAACCTTCTCTAGGACTTGCTTCACTCATTCTCTGTAGTCAGTGGGCTTCGGCTTGTCGGTGCCTGGGCCTGAGTGGTGCTGATGTTTGGTGTTGACAGCAAAGAGGCATCGCTGTGTGACGCGGGCAGGCAAGGTGAGTGAGTCGTTGGTTTAAGGTATTTTTGGCTCAGTTGCAGTTTTGCCCCATGGCCCCCAGTCCCACGTGTCGCTCTTTGCCTCTAATATTTGCTACGCGTTCTGGTTAGGTTAGGGGATGGTTGTGAATGTACCGCGTCACGCTCCCCAAAGTCTCACCGCCTCCACCAGTGAGCTGGGAAACGCCAAGGCTGGACTCCAAACATCCCCCCCCCTCTTCCCCTGTAGATGGACAGAGCGTGGTACAGAGCAGGCCGAGAGAAGCGACACCAGAACAGGTACAGAGGCGGATATACGCGCACACACACACACTGTGCTGGCTGCTGCCCTCAGCGACAGCAGCCTCTCATTCCGTCCCAGGTATACTTGCCAATTTCCTCACTCCCAAATACGGGACAAATGGCGTCACTGCCCCGCGTGACCTCACCCAGCCAGCGGCCACGTGCTCCCGGCCTGGGCAACTGCCATTGGTGGAGCGGGAGCACGTAGCCGCTGGCTGGGTGAGGTCACGTGGGGCGGTGATGTCACCCTTTGTTCCGTATTTGGGACTGAGGAAGCTGGCAACCCTACTAATACGGGACAAGGGCGGTCCCGTACGGAACAAACCAATTTAGCCTAAAATACGGGATGTCCCGGCTAATACGGGACAGTTGGCAACCCCAGTCCCAGGGCACGGTTGCATCGATCATCAACGGCAAAACCACCGCCTCGCCCTCTTTAGTGCAATTGTCAGCCTGCCTGGGAGGGGTGCAGACAGGAGTTTGAAGACACCACACACAGCATGGGATTATTGGTGTGTCTCTCTGCCTGCCGCACTCTAGCCACACCCACACCCCCACCCCAGGGTAGCTAATGCCAGCGTCAGCAGACAATGACAACAGGGCATTCTGTTCCCCGTGGAAGCTGGAGAAACCTGCCTTGCCCATTGCAGCTCAGCCAAGCCAGTAACAGAGTCCCAGGTCAAGCTAAAGGGAGTGCCCCTCTGCTCTGCACAGGTTGTTGTTGTCTGAGCGGGAGCCACGCCAGAGGGGGGGGGGGGGGGGGCACGAGTAGTTTTTGTATTTTACTTTTTCACGGGAGGAGAGTGGGGGCACGAGTGGGTGCAGCATCTGATATCATCCATGTACTGTCGGCATGGACCAGGGGGAGATCGTCCACATGCCTGTCTCAGCCATCCACTGTTCACACACAGCTGAAGTATTGATATTGCCAGTGTTCACGTGTTCTTGGAGTACGACTAATTATGTGTTCATTAGTACTTTATGAACGGGAGGGGGGGGGGGGGATATGTTTGTGTCTGAGGTATTTGTGGACAAAAACAGAGCATGGAAACTAAAGTATTAGTGTCACTTTCCTAGTTTTCATACATTGCAGCTCTTCTGTCTGACTCACATTTAATCATCAAGTGTAGTCTTTTAGAGGGGAGAACTGATTTTAGCTGGTTTTAAAGGATCTGTTTTTGTAGAATTCCTATTGAGTATTGTGATACTGCTCCTACACCCTGTGTGTTACTAAACAGGCGAGCAAATATTATTGTGTAATAAAACCCAAAAAACTACAGCTCTGAATATGTTCCACTGTTTGCAATGATCATACTGGGTCTGTGTGTTCACCTCATCCTTCCATTCCCGGGTTATCAGTCACTGGCTGCTCAGAGTCTTGTGCTCCGGGCCAGAGTCAGAGGGATTAGCTCTGCCTCTTTTACTCTACACTGCCCAATAAGTAGAACATGAAGAGTGGAGGAAGTGACTGCAGGCACTGCTTTACACCAAAGATAGACACAAAATGCCACAGCAACTCAGCGGGACAGGCAGCATCTCTGGACAAAAGGAACAGATGATGTTTCAGGTTGAGACCCTTCAGACCATAGAACAGCACATGAACAGGCCCTTCAGCCCACAATATCTGTGCCGAACATGATGTTAAGTTAAGCTGATCTGGTCTGCCTCCACGTGATCCATATCCCTGTATACCCATGTGCCTATCTGACATCCCCCAATGCTCCTGTCGTATCCGCGCCCTCCCCCCACGTATCTCCTTTAAACTTTGCCCCTCTTACCTTATACCATGTAGCTTTTGACATTTTCACCCTGGGAAAAAGGTTCTGACTGTCTACCCTAACCCTCTCAATTTATATATACCTCTAAGGTAGACACAAAATGCTGGAGTAACTCAGCAGGTCAGGCAGCATCTCGGGAGAGAAGGAATGGGTGATGTTTCGGGTCGAGACCCTTCTTCAGACTTCTACCAGGTCTCTCAACCTCCAGTGATTGAGATAAAACAATCCAGGTTTGTCCAATCTCTGCTTGTAGCTGGTCTCCAATGTCCAGCGTCACCTGTTGCTTCAGTTCTGCAGTCTTCAGCTTCATTACCTCTTCATGCAGGGAGATGGGATGCAGGAGAAAGAATCCGGGCAAAGGAGCCAAGGCTGATTCTGGGCTTCGATGAGGGTTTAAAAAGCAGACAAGGGCCCCCCCTGCTGGTTCTGGCTGTTAATTCAATGCCAAAAAAAGACAAAGTACTGGAGTGCCTCAGCGGGTCAGGCAGCATCTGTGGAGAACATGGATAGGTGACGTTTCACAGTGTTGGAGTAACTCAGCGGGTCAGGCAGCGTCTGTGGAGAACATGGATAGGTGACACAAGTCGGCCGGGTTAGTCCTGCCCTCCTCTCTTCCAGCCCACCACAATCAGTCTGAGGAAGGGTCCCGACCCGAGACATCACCTCTCCATGTTCTCCACAGATGCTGCCTGACCCGCTGAGTTACTCCAGCACTCTGTGGAACATCACCTATTCCCATTTCTTTGTCTCTCTATATCAGTCTATATCTCTCATTTCCCTTTCCCCAGAATCTTTGTCTGAAGAACGGTGTCGGCCTGATACATCACCTATTCCTTTTGTCCAGAGATGCTGCCTGGCCCATTGTTACTCCAGCATTTTGTGTCTACGTGCACGACCTGGTCAGAGTGCCAGTGAGATTGTGATGCCTTGGTGATATGTAAACTGCAGGAGAGTATCATTGCTACAAATAGAGCAAACTAGTAAACCGTCTGCATAGAGTGGCTTTCAGTGTCCCACGACACTTGACAATCAATAAATTGCTTTTAAATGCCAGCCCTGCTGTAAAGCTGGAAGCCGGGCAGCCAAAGTGCAGACTGCAGCTCCCACAAGCAATGCGGTCATGTCCAGTTAATATGCTCGTGATCTTGATGGGGGAATAAATATCAATCTAGGATCCAAATATTCATGGGATCATTTAACATGAAGCTACCGGTGGGATGGGGAGTTGCAGACAGACAGACACTTAATTCTTCACCAGTGCCCAGAGGAGAGCTCTAGACCTTTGATGTGCAGGAAGGGACTGCAGATGCTGGCTGATTACTGAAGACAGACACAAAATGCTGGAGCGACTCAGCGGGTCAGGCAGCATCTCTGGAGAACATGGATAGGTGACGTTTCACACAGTGCTGGAGCGACTCAGCGGGTCAGGCAGCATCTCTGAGGAAAAGGAATAGGTGACGATTCGGGTCGGGACCCATCTTCAGATTCTGGACCTTTGCTGTTTGTGGGCAGGAGGGATAACGGACAAGTTAGCACATGATGAGAAGCAGCAGTGATGTTGATTGAGCTGGCTAGTCTTCATCCAGAGAAGCAAATGGGCACGGGAAAGGCAGATGCAATTTAATCCTGAAAAAACCCAAGGCATTCTGGAAGAAAGAACACAGGATGGAGCAGCGGTAGAGTTGCTGCCTTACAGCAAATGCAGCGCCGGAGACCCGGGTTCCATCCTGACTACGGGCACTGTCTGTACGGAGTTTGTACGTTCTCCCCATCACCTGCGTGGGTTTTCTCCGAGATTTTCAGTTTCCTCCCACACTCCAAAGATGTACAGGTATGTAAGATAATTAGCTTGGTAAATGTAAAAATTGTCCCAATGGGTATAGGATTGTGCGGGGATCGCTGGTCGGCGCGGACCCGGTGGGCCGAAGAGCCTGTTTCCGTGCTGTGTCTCTAAACTGAGGATAAAATGATGGCACCCAGAATATTGATGAAGTAACAACTTGGTTTACAAGTGGAGCAGCTGGTAGAGTCATTGCCTCCCAGTACCAGAGACGTGGGTTGAATCCTGACCTCAGGTGCTGTGTGTGTGGAGTTTGCACGATATCCCTGTGTCAGTATGGGATGTTCTGGTTTCCTCCCCCATCCAAGGCTTGCAGGGTTGCAAGTTGATTGGGTTGTAAATCACGCCTGGTGTGCAGGGAGTGGATGAGAAGGTGTCATCACTGAACCAGTGTGAACGGCTGATGGACACAAAAAGCTGCTGTAACTCAGCCAGCCAGCCGCTCAGGCCAGGCAGCATCTCTGGAGACAAGCAATGGGTGGCATTTCGGGTCGAGACCCCTCTTCAGACTGAAGGTCACAGTAAAGGGGAACGGGAGATATGGACGATGATGTAGAGAGATATAAAACAATGAATGAAAGATATGCCAAAAAGTGCAGATGACAAAAGGAACAGGCCACTGTTGGCTGTTTGGTGGTTGGGAATGGCTAATGGATAGTCAGCATGGAGCCAATGAGCTGGTCTGATCTCAAGAAGGGTCTCGACCCGAAACGTCACCCATTCCTTCTCTCCAGAGATGCTGCCCGTCCCGCTGAGTTACTCCAGGTTTTTGTGTCTAACTCTGACCTTGAGAGAAGTGGCTTGGAAGCTCCCAGCTGCTGCAAGTGTTCATCTTCCCCCACCCACTCACCTTTACTGCCACCCGCCTCAACGTTTGTACCAAATAAAAAAGCATAAATACATGTGAAAAAATAACTAATTTATTGAATTTCCCCCCTGAAACAATCCTGGTTTGCTGCTAGTACCCATGGGAAAGAATAATATACAACAGAATTAAAAGATTCCCTGAAAAAAAAATCAAGACATTTGTTACAGGCAACATCGTAATGTGAACAAATCTGACAGAAAACTAACATTTAAATAGAGAGTGAGAGACTCCATCATTCATAACTTACATAAATAAGTACAAAACCAAAATACAACAGGAGGGTTATTGGTTATTCTGCAAAGGCTTCAGTGATAAGTTCATACGCAGGTGAAGGCTCCATCTCTCCCCACACCCACCGTTCAAGCAGAGGTCACCGAGCAATCTCAGACCAGGTGCCAGGGTCAGCTACAACCATGATTTCAGGACATACAAACCCCCTCCCCCCCCCCCCGTCCTTCAGCCACCGACAAGCTGGGGGCAATGGCAGTGCAGAGGTTGGGTCTGTACAGGTAGAAAACACCCAGGTGAGCACACCTGTACATCGGCAGTTCCACGCCGTCACAGAGCCCAACAAGCTGCACATTTAACCTTGATTATCTTCCACTTTTACACTAATATACATGGAGAAAGGGCGGGAACTCTGCTACCGCTATAGGGCGAAACTAAATCCATCCAGGTTCAGGAACAGTGCCAGTGGCAGCTCGCTAAACAGTGCCAAGTGTGGACTTGGGTCAGGATCTCTGGATCAGGACCGCCCCCTCCTGCTGTTCCCCCCCCTCCCCTGCCCGTTTGGGGCAATTGCCCAGTTTGGCTGGGCAACTGACCTGCTCCCTTGCAGAGAGAGAGAGAGAGAGAGAGAGAAGTAGCTAACTCCCTGCCAACTGTGTGGCCCTGAAACTGAAGAGCAAGTGGCCAGACCCAGAGACCAGCGGGACTGGGAGATTCAGGCAGAGAACGCACCGACCCCAACTTGTTAGATCTGAGCGAATGGGTTTCTCAACTTGTCAATTAGCAAAGGTGCTTCAAAGGGAAGGTGGCTAGGTGTGATGTAGGAGGACGTACAGACATGGAAACAGAGGCTGCTACTGTGCCGGGCAAACACTCCCACTTGCTGGCTGGGGTGAGTAGTTTTGATGCTGCAAGTCCAGGTGTACCCGGTCGGTATGTTGCCCTTGCCGTTTGCTCCAGCCAGCTTCACGGCAGCTGATTAACAAGCAGGCAGGTCTCCAGTGCGGGCCTGATGCAAGGCACTGGGGGGCAGGGTCCGCCCTCACTCCTCTCCCCTTCCCCAACGGCCCACGTCAAAGACCACATCGAGGGAAATGAGGACTCTGCGCATTGTATGTGGTAAAACTGCCCTGGAGGGAGGGAGGGAATAATGCAAGTGTGTGACGTTGTAAATATGAAGGTCACTGGCGGTGCGGATTGTTGAACCTGGGAGCACTCACTCACTTACCCACCCACCCTGCAGCACCGTCACGCACACAAAAACAACGCGTCTCACTGCACTAGTGGCAATAAAGCATCAGCGTCAGGTACACTGGGGCCACACTGCAGCCTCTGGGCCAGGTCACTGCAGCCTCTGGGCCAGGTCACTGCAGCCTCTGGGCCAGGTCACTGCAGCCTCTGGGCCAGGTCACTGCAGCCTCTGGGCCAGGTCACTGGAGGCTCTGGGCCAGGTCACTGCAGCCTCTGGGCCAGGTCACTGCAGCCTCTGGGCCAGGTCACTGCAGGCTCTGGGCCAGGTCACTGCAGCCTCTGGGCCAGGTCACTGCAGCCTCTGGGCCAGGTCACTGCAGCCTCTGGGCCAGGTCACTGCAGCCTCTGGGCCAGGTCACTGGAGGCTCTGGGCCAGGTCACTGCAGCCTCTGGACCAGGTCACTGCAGCCTCTGGGCCAGGTCACTGCAGCCTCTGGGCCAGGTCACTGCAGCCTCTGGGCCAGGTCACAGCCCAGGACAAACAGCCGGGGGTTCCATGTCCCTGCCACACACACACACACACATAGACGCGCGCAGACACGCACAGACATGCCCACACACACACAGACACGCACACACACACACAGAGGGGGAGCACACAGACATGCCCACAGACACACACATACACACACGCACAGACACGCACACACAGAGGGGGAGCACACAGACATGCCCACAGACGCACACACACAGACACGCACACACAGACAGACACGCACACACAGAGGGGGAGCACACAGACATGCCCACAGACGCACACACACAGACACGCACACACACAGACACGCACACACACAGACATGGACAAGGGATAAGCTGCACAATCCAAAATAAACACCACACAAACAATCGGACGATGTTAGTCGATGTTAGTTATGAACTTCAACTATTGACTTTTCTTTATGCTGACAAGTTAAGGGAGGAGCCAGGCGCCTTGCAGGAAATAAAAAGTGAGAGGAAGGGGGAGGGGGAGGGACCCAGCAGCACCTTCACACCCACGACTGACCAGCCACCAACGAGATAGGAAGCAGGAAGGGGGCCATGCTTCAGAGTGGTGCCAGCACATGGTTGCGGTCTGGGCAAGTGGGGGGGGGGGGGGGGGGGGTAGATTCAGGCATCCTGAGCACCAGGGGTGGGCGCTGTCAGAGTGGCTACAGTGGCCGTTGTAGCAGCCAAGCATGCCATGCGGGAGCGAGGAGGCCAGACGATACATGTCCACTCCTTGTGGGTGCAGCAGTCAATGCAGGGGGCTGCAGCCAGCGTCGAGGTGATCGCTGATGGACTTCACCCCAGGAACTCAACACCATCCAACCACGGGGGCGGTCCCACCCCCTCCCCTGACATCAGTCTGAAGAAGGGTCTCGACCCATTCCCTCTCTCCCGAGATGCTGCCTGACCCGCTGAGTTACTCCAGCATTTTGTGTCTACCTTCCATTCAACCAGCATCTGCAGTTCTTTTTCCTAGCTACTAATCATCACTGCACCAACTAACTCCCAACCAAAATAAAACTAAACCGAGAGATGACAGGAGGCAACACTCCAGAGCCTGAAGCCCACTCATGTCTTCCCTACTCCCTGCATTGCCACGTCATCACCCCGAGCTAAGCACCTCAATACCCCACACCATGAGTTCCACTTGGACAGCCACTGATTGAACGGCATTTGGCTCCCATGGCTTTCTGATAAGCCTGGAAGCTGTCTATTTGTCGTCTTCCCTCTTCCGACACCCTCTTCCGACACGCACCAACCCATTTATTTTCTTCCATTAAAACTGGTTCATTACAAATGGGGTTACTAATTAGACAGCACTAGGCTTCAGTAAATTAAGGGAATGGCCGCACATTCACTACCATCAATATTTGTTTGCAAAATCTGTGTCAAACATTGAAATGAATTATCCCATGGCTTCACAAGAGGTCAGCTTGTGATCGCCTTCCCCACTCATGGCCCAAAAGACAGCAAGATGTGAACAGGGGTGAGTGGGCTCAGTGTGGGTCAGAGGCCCTGCCTCCATACTGCATCTTCCAATCAACAAGGCTTACAGTCCCTCATCGTGAATCGCAGGAGGGGCGGAACCCAGACAGATCAAGTGCCAGAGTGCTGGAGTAACTCAGCGGGTCAGGCAGCATCTGTGGAGAACATGGATAGGTGACGTTTCACAGAGTGCTGGAGTAACTCAGCGGGTCAGGCAGCATCTCTGGAGAACATGGATAGGTGATATTTCGGGTCTGGATCCTTCTTCCAAATGACTGTAGTTTGGGGGGGGGGGGGGGAGAGAAAGAAAGCTGGAAGGGTCCAGACCTCAAACATCACCTATCCATGTTCTCCATGGATGCTGCTTGACTCGCTGAGTTACTCCAGCACTTTGTGTCTTTCTTTTCGTAAGCCTGCACATGCAGTTCCTTGTGTCCCCACTTGTAGATCCCCTGATCGTAGCTGAACTCTTCAGGGATAAAAGGGACGGCCTGTCCACAGTTAACGCAACAATTGGATTGCAGTGACACGCCACTGGTTCACTGAATAACCAAGTACACACTAAATGCTGGAGTAACACAGCGGGTCAGGCAGCATCTCGGGAGAGAAGGAATGGGTGATGTTTCGGGACAAAATCCCGTCCCCTCCCATAACATCAGTCTGAAGGGTCTCGACCCAAAACGTCACCCATTCCTTCTCTCCCGAGATGCTGCCTGACCCGCTGAGTTACTCCAGCATTTTGGGTCTACCTTCGATTTATACCAGCATCTGCAGTATTTTTCCTACACAATCCCCGCTCATTAAATTAAACCACTATATTACAACAAAAACTAAACTGCACGATTTGACTGCTGTGCCTAATAAATACCATCGCAACAAGGGCATTCAGGTGACCATCCCTCACACCACATGCAGGGTTTACCACCACCACTGCAATCCACAGATCTGGTCAGAGATCACCACCTGAAACATGAACCGGTTCTCTCCCTCCACACTCGCTCCCTGACCTGAACATTCCCAGCAGTATCTACCTCTATTCCCAGCAGGCCCGAGACAGGCAGGTGAGAGAATCTCACATAGCCCAGTACCTGCCAGTGGACGTTAAATTAACCACAACTTGCCAACCTTCTCAGCTGTCTCCCATCAGTAATTCTCACCCCAAATCTCAAACATATGCAGCCATTTTATTTGGTAGTTGTACCTAAATAGGAATAAATGCCCTTCTTAATTCTTTAAGGGAAATATTCAGGCAGCGTCGCACACAGCTTATAGATTGTGTGTGTACTGGGCAGAGCAGTGAGAACTTACTGTCTTGCATCGTTTAGATTCAATGATATTGTTGAGTAATAAGGGAGTGTGGATCAGACAGACCACGCTGTTGGCCATGACCACAATCGCCCGCCCTCCAAACCACCACCACCTCTACACGCACGCACGTACACACGCACTCATATATACACGCACTCACGCACGCATATAAACGCACGCACTCATATATACACGCACTCACGCACATACACGCACGCATACTCACACGCACGCACACACCTGTGTGCGCACACTCACGTGCATGTACACACACTCACGCGCGCGCACACACACTCTTCACCCGAGGAACACAACAGGCATGTGGACATTTGTTGATTTTCCAGCTGTGGCCAAATGCAAACTACCAGCTCTCAATGTCTAAAGCTCTTGTCACCGACCCTTGGCGGGATATTTCTCCATCTTAACTGACCTGCAGCTGCCAGATTTGCAAGATATTTTCCAAAACAAGAAGGTGCAATTGTCAGTCATGTGTGTGTGTGTTTTCACACAGCTAGTGGTGCTGCTTTTCACGTGGGTGCTCCCCAAGGTCAGTGCAAGGCCGGCCTGTGGGTTGGGCAGCAGGGCTCACTTCTTCTTGCTGCCCTTTTTCTTGTCGGGCTTGCCCTGCTGGGCGATGAGTGTGTGAGGCATGACCAGCATGCTGCCGTTGTTGGCGTATTGCAGGGTGTACTGGCTGGGGCAGTAGGGCCTGCCTTCCTCATCCCTCAGGCGGCCAAACACCTCCTGGTAAAGCCCCTGCAGTTTCTGTTTCATCTGCCGCAGGGACTTGACAAAGTCCACCTTCTCCTTCAGCAGCCGGGCCTTCTGCCTCTTCAGCTGCTCCACGTCCTGGTCCAGGTTGAGGATGGTGTCCAGCTTGCGCTTGCGGCAGTTCTGGGCGGCCAGCTTGTTCTTGCCCCTGCGGCGGATGTCACGGATCAAGGTGAGCTGTGTCTCCGTCAGGTGGTACTTGTTCAGCAGCTCGTTGAACTCGTCCACAGGCAGGTTGATGATCTTGTCGTTGGAGAAGGGGATCTTCAGTGCCCTGGCTCGTCGCTCGTCCCGGCCCACCTGCAGGTCGATGTGGCTGCAGTGGGTCTCCTTGAAGCCCGCCTTCTGCCCGGGGGGGGAGTGGGGGCCGGAGACGGAGGCTCCAGTGGGCAGGTTGTACGTGTGGTTGTGGTTGATCTGATTCAGGTAGGGCAGAGAGTGGAAGGAGCTGGGGTTCTGGTAACTCATGCGGCAGAACTTGCTGAACTGCGGCTGGTAGCCTCCCACTGCACCCTCGCCCTCGCCCTCTTCCGAATCCTCCTCCGAGTTGGAGCTGTAGCCCACCGCCCCCTCCTCAGACAGCGACAGGGAGGAGGAGGAGGAGGTGGAGGGGGAAGAGGAGGACGAGGACTCTGAGCTGCTGGGGGACACGGGACTCTGGCTGGAGTCCAGCGACAGGCCCGAGTCAGACTCGAGCTCCTGTTCTATCTGGGAGGTCTCCATTGGGCCGAAGCCCTCCTCCATTGCCAGGTCCAACAGGCTGATCTCATCCAACATGGCGGCGTCCAGCAGCCCTGACAGTGGGTCTGCCAGGGCCGGCCCACACGTCTCGTTGCTGGTCCCGTTGATGCGCTGAGGGAAGAGGAGCCCAGTGAAGTTGGTGGAGCTGAAGGTGGAGCCGAAGTCGGTGGAGTTGGTGGAGGCCAGAGGCTGCAGGCTGGGGCTGGGGCTGCTGCCCACCGCCACGTTGTCCAGGTTGGCGTTGAAGAAGGGAGGGAAATCCTGGCCACACGGAGGCAAGGTGGCATCATGGAGGCTGACATCCTGGTTGATGGCGGTGGTGGGCGTCTGGCTGTGGCTGACGGGCAGCTCAGCATTGCCACTGCCTGTGTCCTCACTGAACGAGCCCGTGCTCTCCCCCACGTCCATGTCCTGTGCACGGGGCAGAAACACAGTATTAAAAATATCACCTACAAACAAACAAACCCACACACAGCGCATACGTTCATGTGATAGGAGCAGTATTAGGCCATTCGGCCCATCAAGTCTGCCCCGCCATTCAATCATGGCAGATCTATCTCTCCCTCCTAACCCCATTCTCCTGCCTTCTCCCCATACCCCCTGACTCCCGCACTAATCCAGAATCTGTCTATCTCTGCTTTAAAAATATCCAATGACTTGTGGCCTCCACAGCCGTCTGTGCCAATGAATTCCACAGATTCATCATCCTCTGACTAAAGAAATTCCTCCTCATCTTCCTAAAGCAACGTCCTTTAATTCTCAGGCTGTGACCTCTGGTCCTGACCATGAGTGCTGTCTGTGGGTAACTGGGCAGCTGCTTATGGGAACCCAGGAACAGGTGCAGAGCATGGAGCCTGGGCTGGCAGTCCCGCCCAGTCAGGTCTGGCAAAGCTCACTGCACTGGAGCCCAACGGGAAGGCCCAACGCGTGCTCACAGCAGCGGCGCAGGCTCACAGCAGCGGCACGTGCTCACAGCAGCAGCGCATGCTGTAGCCTGGGTGAACAGGGATGGAGGGAGCGCTCTGCTCTCCCCATGGCCCTGCAAGACTCGGCTTTGAGGGTGATGCAGGTTTGGGCAGAGTACACTCCTCCTGCCCAACTCCAAACCCACACAAACACATTTGTGGACAAAGTCCCGCCCCCTCCCCTGACATCCGTCTGAAGAAGGGTCATGACCCGAAACATCACCCATTCCTTCTCCCCCGAGATGCTGCCTGACCCGCTGAGTTACTCCAGCATTTTGTGTCTACCTTCGATTTAGACCGTCATCGGCAGTTTTTTTTCCCTGCAGAGTATTGCAGGTGAGCTGTGTGCTTGTGGATTAATACACGCATTACTGGCAACCTCACTCAGTGATATGAGGCACAGTTTATATCTGCAAGGTTACGGCAGGCAGACCTGGCACGCACGACTTACGCCCGTCACCGGTTTGCAGCAGATGGAGCGTTAAGTTAACAACAACCGAGCAAAGCCTGGACAGCAAACGTAGACACAAAGCAAAGAGAACAAAGGTTGCAAGGTGCCCACCTGGAAGTCCATGAGGGACAGGAGGTCTTGCCACTGCTGCTCTAGGTCTAAAGGAGTGTCCGGCCTGAGGAGGGGTGGGTGGAGGGTGGTCTGTGAGGTTGCCGGCAGGCTGTCACTGGTGCTGGGCAGAGCACTGTCTAAAGCCTCATTCAGCTCTGAAGACACGGCTGCTGGAAACTGATAACAGAAGACAGGGCATTCAGTCTCGTGCGGCCCTCCATCAATGTATCACGGCAGCTTCCTGCGCACTAGGTGCCCGCAGACTGTGCCCAACACCAGGAGGCATCACGTACACACAGCATTCAACGCACCGGCACAAACTGTTGCCCAGCACGTCACGCCACGCAGAGGGCCAGTGCCGGCCGCTTTACCGTGCCGCAGTAGAGAGACAACAGGGCCCTCTCTCTCTCAGCGCCACTCGATGGTTGGTGCCCGAGTGGTGTGCAGCTAGCAGATGTAGCGTCCTGATACCCAGAGAATGGGAACCACACATCCTACAAAACATTCCAGCTGGACAGCATGGCTAATGTGGAGACACTCGGCATGGAGGGATTAGATAGGTAACATTTCACCTGTCGGCTCGGTGGCACAGCGGTCGAGTTGTGCCCGGGTTCGATCCTGACTACAGATGCTGTCTGCACGGAGTTTGTACCTTCTCCCTGTCACCTGCGTGGGTTTTATCCAGGTGCTCACACTCAAAAACATCAGGTTTGTAGGTTAATTGGCTTCGGTAAAAATTGTAAATCCCTAGCGTGTGTAGGATAGTGTTTGCATACAGGGCTCGCTGGTCAGTGCAGACTTGGTGGGCCGAAGGGACAGTTTCTGCCCTGTTTCTCTAAACCAAACATTTTGGATAGGAGTCCGTCTTCATTCTGGGTACCGACCCACAAAGTGTCCTGCCCACTCCCTCCACAGACGCTGCCTGACCTGGTGGGTTCCTCCAGCTGTTCGATCTGCTCAAGGTTCCGGCATTTACAGTTCCTTGTGTCTGCACGGGTAATCTGCAGGCTTCAGTGAATCGCTGGGAACGTCCCCATTAGTGTGGTGGATCGGAATACCACCCCAACTAATCCATTAATGGTCCCCTCATCTCACTCTCAACACTCCCAAGCTTCCTGCCCTCATTCTTCCCGCTGGCAATGGGTTGGCAGTGCCCGGCGGGCAGCCTGCGCCAGTCTTCCATGAGCTTCCCCTCTCCCAAACAGAACCTGAACTTGAGACACAAGGTACTGCAGACGCTGCAATCCTGAGCACAACACAGAGTGGTGGAGAAACTCAGCGAGTCAGGCTGCATTTGTGGAGGGGATGGACAGACGACATGTCTGAAGGGTCCCAACCCGACACTGCCTGTCCATTGCCTCCACAGATACTGTCTGAGCCGCTGATTTCCTCCAGCACTGGGTTTTGAACCTGAACATGGATGCCTTCACTCACGGCGTGGCTCACCTGCATCCAGACCTGCCATTCACACGAGGCTTACAATGACTGACTGCTTGACCACAAGGATCAGATTCAACACAAGCCGCTACCTTCAAACTAGCGTGGCCAACCGTCCCGTATCAGCCGGGACTTCCCGTTTTGTGGGCTAAATTAGTTTGTCCCGTACAAACCAAATTAGTTTGTTCCTTGTCCCGTATTAGATGGGTTGCCAACTTCCTCACTCCCAAATAAGGGACAAAGGGCGACGTCACCGCCCCACGTGACCTCACCCAGCCAGCGGCCACGTGCTCCCACTCCACCAATTTCATGTCTATCTTCAATTTAAACCAGCATCTGCAGTTCCTTCCTACACATTTTAACTACGTACAAACTCCGTACAGACAGCACCCTCCGTCAGAATCGACCCCGGGTCTCTGGCGCTGCGGGGCAACAACTCCAACAGCCTCTTGCTGTCGTGCCGCTCCTAGTTTGCAGACTCCTTGCCCTGCAGGTTAAAACTCAGGTCCAGCAACCTGGTGGTATTTAACCAGTCAGTGCAAACTCGGTGATGTTCACAAGTTCTAGGAGTGGAATTAGGCCATTCGGCCCATTGAGTCCACCATGCCATTCAATCATGGCTGATCTCTGACACCTAGTCCAATTTTCCAGGCTTTTCCCCATAACCATTGACACTGGTTCTAATCAAGAACTTGACTATCTCTGCCTTAAAAATATCTACTGACTTGGCCTCCACAGCCCTCTGTGGCAATGGGTTCCACAGATTAACCACCCTCTGACTAAAGAAGTTCCTCCTCACCTCCTTTCTAAAAGAGCGCCCTTTGATTGTGAGGCTGTGACCTCTGGTCCTAGACTCTCCCACCAGTGGAAACATCCTCTCCACATCCACTCTATCTACGCCTATCATTATTCTGTAAGTTTCAAGGTTAGCGGACAGCATTTCCAATGTAAGGAAACATCAGCTCACAGTTCCCAGAACTGATGTGACCTGGGGGAGTGTCCACATTCACCCATTCCTTCTCTCCAGAGAAGCTGCCTGTCCCGCTGAGTTACTCCAGCATTTTGTGTCTACACTTATAGAGTGTTTAGTTTAGAGATACAGCACCGAAACAGGCCCTTCGGCCCACTGGGTCTGCGCCGACCAGCGATCCCCGCACACCAACGCTATCCTATACCCACTAGGGACAATTTTTACATTTACCAAGTCAATTAACCTACAAACCTGTACATAAACAATAGGTGCAGGAGTGGGCCATTCGGCCCTTCAAGCCAGCACCGCATCTTTGGAGTGTGGGAGGAAACCGAAGATCTCGGAGAAAACCCATGCAGATGACGGGGAGAAGGTGCAGACAGCACTCGTAGTCAGGATGGAACCCGGGGCTCCGGCGCTGCACTTGCTGTGAGGCAGCAACTCTACCGCTGCGCCACCGTGCCGCCCATGGAAATGATCATAGTGTGCGTGGGTTTGGCATCAGTGATATCCAGAGAGTGCGGGGCGAGAGTGGACATGCACCTCTGCACTGATCCTTACCAAATACCCCCATCAATGCCAGGCCCTCACGTTGGGAAGCACTACCTCCGCTGCAGTGAAGGGTAGGAGCCACTGCCCAGCAGCTGGCCACTTCCACACAACCTGGATGAGGGACCTCGCAGAGCTACTACAATGCCAGATCGCATCCTAGCGCGGGCAGCGAGCCTCGGGTCAACGTCGCCAGTGGTTTTACCTCGGAATCCTCAGCGAAGGGGAAGGTTTCCTCCAGGAGGCGGAGGCATTCCTCAAAGGAGGGCGTCTGGTCCAGCAGCTCCGGCCCCTGCAAAACACCAGCGGTCAGTGCGCCCCAAAGCTGCACAGTCACAACAACCCAGCAACATTCAACACGCACACAGCTACAGTCAGAGAGTGACACAGCGTGCAAACTAGCCCCTCTGCCCAACTCGCCCACACCCACCAACATGTCCCAGCTACCCAAGTCCCACTAGCCTGCGTTTGGTCCATATCCCTCCAAACCGGTCCTATCCATGTACCTGTCTAACTGTTTCTTAAACGTTGGGATTGCCCCAGCCTCAACTACCTCCTCCGGCAGCTTGTTCCATACACCCACCACCCTCCGTGTGAAAAAGTCACCCCTCGGATTCCTATTAAATCTTTTCCCCTTCACCTTGAACCTAAGTTTAGTTTAGTTTATTGTCACATGTACAATGAAAAGCTTTTGTTGCGTGCTAGCCAATCAGCGGAAATACAATAGATTATTACAATTGAGCCATCCACAGTGTGCACGATAAAAGGGAGTAACATGAATAATGTTTAGTGCAAGATAACGACAGTAAAGTCTAATCCGATAGTCCGAGGGTCACCAATGAGGTAGATCATAGTTCAGGACTACTCACTAGTTGTTGGTAGGATGGTTCAGTTGCCTGATAACAGCTGGGAAGAAACTGTTGCAAAGTCTGGAGGTGTGCATTTTCACATTTCTGTACCTCTTGCCCGATGAGAGAGGGGAGAAGAGGGAGTAGCTGGGGTGAGACTCGTCCTTGAGCAAAGTTTTTTTTTATGAACGATCAAACTAAAATAGATAGATTGTACCAGCACGAGAAAATAAGAGTAGGCCATTCAGCCCGTCAAGCCTGCTGTCAATCAGTATGATCATGGCTGATCTGCCCCAGATTCCATCTCTTCAACGCTGCATCACAATAACCTCGCAGTTCCCTGATCTTTTTTAAAAATGTATCTACTTCCACTTCAAATACCCTCAATAATCTCACCTCCACAACTCTCAGGGTAGAGAATTTCGGACTCATCGCCAACTGCTAGCAGTCCCTAAACAACTCAAGAAATGGATGATGACGTTTTAGGTCGAGACCCTTCTTCACATTGAACTTCAGACTTCAGTCTGAAGAAGGAAGGAGCTCGACCCGAAATGTCACCCATTCCTTCTCTCCCGAGATGCTGCCTGACCCGCTGAGTTACTCCAGCATTTTGTGTCTACCTACTAATTATGTCAAGCTTCCTCTTGTGTTGATACAACTTTTTACACAGCACTATCGCTATTCAATGTGGCATGTTTTGAAGCATAAACATGAGGGTGTGCTGCAGTTACAATGATTCATTCAACTTTGACGCTGTTACACAATAAAGAGTGTTAGAAGTTATTATAATCTTCCTTATTTCCCCTACCTGCCCTTGGCAAAAGGGCACACCTTCCCATTTGAATGAATCTGCTAGAGTGACTGTCCCAACTAGGGTTGCCAACTGTCCCGTATTAGCCGGGTCATCCCGGTATTTTGGGCTAAATTTGTTTCTACCGTACGGGACCGCCCTTGTCCCGTATTAGTAGGGTTGCCAACTTCCTCACTCCCAAATAAGGGACAACGGGTGGCGTCACTGCCCCTCGTGCCCTCACGCAGCCAGCAGCCACGTGCTCCCGCTCTACCAATGGCGGCCGCCCGGGCCGGGAGCACGTGGCCGCTGGCTGGGTGAGGTCACGTGGGGCGCGGGGCGGTCACCCTTTGTCCCGTGTTGGGGAGTGAGGAGGTTGGCCAACCTAGTCCCCACACACAAACCTTTCCAACACCTAAAGCTCAAATCTCCCCCAGAAGTTTCAGAACCACACCCTCATTCTAGGCTCGAACGAGGCCCATTTTCACATTTCCTTTTTTTTAAAATAAAATCGTCAAGCAGAAACTGAAGATTAATTTTCGGGACAGCTGTGTAACAACACAAAAGCAAGGCAAGGCCATCGAGCAAATAGCAAAGCCCCTTAGAGCTGGACTTTAACCCCACACATATGAGGCTCACATTACATTGTTGAACAAGCAATGACTTTTGTTTCAAACTGCTAACCCTGCAAAATACAAACACACCCCAGTTATAACCCTCCCCCTCCTCAGAACAAGGACATTTGTTACCAGAGAACACACAGTATTGTGTGGAGATAATAGTTTGTTCAGGACTGCTTACAAAGGAAAATTCATTAGAAAGGATACTTTCTCACTGAACATGTAGGAACATATCGCAGTTAGCTTCAACAGTGAGGATCCATTTGATGCAAGCGTTGTGGGTGGAGAGAAGCACAAGTACATGTAGTCATGTCGTGTAAAGACCCTGCTCCATCACATTCATTTGCCAGACTTCAGACAAATTCATGCAAATGCTCAAATACAATTTAAACAGAGGATGCTGGATAACCTCACAGCAGCCAGCACTTGCAGACAGAGAAGCAGAAACCATTTCAGCTCAAAGACACTTTGTCAGGGACACGGAGAGAAAAACAAGTTAGTTTTCTCAAAGCTGCACCTGTGCTGGGCTGGAGCCTGGCCATGGTCAGGAGTCTGGCTGGAGTCAGCAACACCAGGGGTTACGTTGTGACTGATGATATTTTATGCTCCCTTTAAACTCACCAGGTTCACTGGAAAATGTCACTACTTTATACAAAATGAATTCAAAGTGATTAGTTATTAATAAGACTAACAACCAATCTTTTGGAAAATCTTCCAATCCATAAGTGGTAGGAGCAGAATGAGGCCATTCGGCCCATTAAGTCTACTCCGCCATGGCTGATCTCTCTCCCCCTCTCAACCCCATTCTTCTGCTGTCCCGCCCCCTCCCCTGACATCAGTCTGAAGAAAGGTCTCGACCCAAAACGTCACCCATTCCTTCTCTCCCAAGATGGTGCCTGACCCGCTGAGTTACTCCAGCATTTTGTGTCCACCTTCGATTTAAACCAGCATCTGCAGTTTTTTTCCTACACAATAAAACACTTGATCCACTAGGGGCTATAATTAGATAGCTGCTTTAAAGAGCTGGCACAGAACACCCATTGTTGATGCTGTGTGGATTGTTGGACAAGCAGAGATGGGCATGCTATGGATGGGGTAAGCTAGAGGCCTGAGCTATAAACCCATACCTGAGCCAGAACGCTTTCGCCAGTCTCCCCATCCACTTGCACAGTGCCCTGCAGCAAACCACTCCTCCCGCTTCCACTGGTCTCTTCAGTCTTCTTTCTCTGATCTTCCTCCCCTTGCTCGTTCTCCTTCTGCCTGTAATTGCAGTCGAACACCTCTCTCCCAGCGCCCAGATCTATGTCCTGTCTCCACAGGATATCAATCAGATCAATGTCCTAGAACCAGAGAATTCCAATAACTCCATCTGCAGCCAATCATTACGTCAATAACATTTTCACCAGCAATTGTAGAACAAGCAGTGAACAGCAGAGCAGAGAGGGTGGGACCAAGCAGGCCGATGGCAGGGCCAAGGGAGCCAGTGTCTATCGTGGGCTAACACAGGAACAGGGAGGCCATTCAGACCAAGGCCATTCTGCTATTCCATTAGATACTGCCTGATCGACACCTTGATTCCATCTAAGCTCTGCAATCTTTCACGTAATTATCTGTGAAAATTAGTGATGATATCTCCAGCCTCAACAACCTTTTGGGCTTTGGACAAGTGAAGGAGGAGGAAGATAGGGAAGGGTGAGGGGGGGTAGTGGAGGACAGTTGGGACAAAGCCTTCTGGATTTCCCCTCCACTTTGTGAAGTGCTCCCCTTAAACCACCTGCACAGAGCGTCATAGAATGATAGTGTGGAAACAGGCCCTTCGGCCCAACAATGTCCCAGCTACATAGTCCCACTTGCCTGCCCTTGGTCCATAACCCTCCAAACCTGTCCTATCCATGTACCTGTCCAACTGTTTCTTAAACGATGGGATAGTCCCAGCCTCAACTACCTCCTCTGCCAGCTTGTTCCATACACCCACCACCCTTTGTGTGAAAAAGTTAACCCTAAGATTCCTATTAATTTTTTTCCCCTTCACCTTGAACCCATGTCCTCTGGTCCTCGATTCCCCTACTCTGGGCAAGAGACTCTGTGCATCTACCCGATCTATTCCTCTCATGATTTTGTACACCTATATAAGATCTCCCCTCATCCTCCTCCTATGACCTGGGTACAATTATTATATTTCCTGTTCTATCACCTCCGAACAAAGGAAACTGCCAATTGCCAAAGTTGACTCCTAAAACAGGATTTGTAGTCATGGTAAGATGCAAAGTGCATGGTAAAATACAAAGTAACTCAGCGGGTCAGGCAGCATCTCTGGAGAACATGGATTGGTGATGTTTCACAGAGAGCTGGAGTAACTCAGCGGTTCAGGCAGCACCTCTGGAGAACATGGATAGGTGACGTTTCAGAGTACTGGAGCAACTCAGCGGGTCAGGCAGCATCTCTGGAGAGCATGGATTGGTGACGTTTCAAGCAGGGCCTTCCATCAGATGGAAGGGTTCCAACCCAACCATCACCGATCCATGTCCTCCAGCGATACTGCCTGACCCGCTCAGTTACTCCAACACTGTGTCCTTTTTATCCTCTCTCCCAGGATTCAAGTATTTGTTTAATTGGTTGCTATTGTCTCGTTCCCCAAAACTAATTTTCCCCTTTCTAACTCAAAGGTTCTATACATGTCCGCACTAATCTTTTCTTCGTTTTACATGCTTGTGGAAAGTTTCCAGTCCAGTTTTATTTGACTTTGTTCAGCATCAATCTACTTTCTCTCACTTGAACTGCTGATTTTTTTTGTTTGCTAACTTCCAACTGCTCCCAGTCCACATGCAAGCTGCCTTTCCCACAACTCTACATGCCTCCTCTTTGGATCCAGTGTAATCCTTGATGACTTTTGTCTGCCATGGCTGGGTCACCATTTCTATTGTATATTTTGTTCCACAAAGGATTGCAAGGTTACTGCAATCCCTACATTTGTTCCCCAAATGTCTGCCAGCACCCATGACTGCACAACCCCCTCCCACCCTTCTCACCCCAACCCCACACTGCAGCACGATACAAATGGCCATTATTAAAGAATAAATAAACAGCTTGAAGGCAGTCAGTATTCAGTCATCTGACAGGCACATGGATTGTTTCAGATCCAATCACATGCTAGGTTGACAGATCGTACGTTTCATATAATTAGGATGCAGGGCATGGTTTTTACTAAGAGTTTATTTATAGGGTCAACAAATCCATAAAACCCAGGCTCTCATCCTGTAGCCCAGCAGGGATTAATGTAAACAAGCAACGCAATCCCCACTAATGTACTATCATCCATATGCAATTTGGTGTAAATGAAGGTGCAGATTGCAAGTGAAATATGCGTGGTAGAAGGTGCAAAGGGGTAGAAGGTAGAGAAACGCAAAGTTTCTTAACATTTGACAACTCCAGGAGAAATATTTGCATGAAGCACAGCTCTTGCGCAGAACCACGGGATATTTTGCGGTGTAAAAGGCAAAAGGACAATAGACAATAGGTGCAGGAGTAGGCCATTTGGCCCTTCGAGCCAGCACCACCATTCAATGTGATCATGGCTGATCATCCACAATCAGTACCCCATTCCTGCCCTCTCCCCCTGACTCCGCTATCATTAAGAGCTCTAATTAGCTCTCTCTTGAAAGCATCCAGAGAATTGGCCTCCACTGCCTTCTGAGGCAGTGAATTCCACAGATTTACAACTCTGAGCGAAAAAGTTTTTCCTCTTCTCCGTTCTAAATGGCCTATCCCGTATTCTTAAATTGTGGCCCCCGGTTCTAGACCAAGGAGACTGTCGCAATTGAGTATAATCAAAACCATCAACATGTATGCTGTTGTGAACAGCAATAGTGCAGATAAATTGTCCAAAAAGATGAAAAAAACAGATTTTGTAGGCGCCAGAAAATAACTCAATCTTATACTGGATCAATCACTGAAAGAACAGACAGTCAGTCACACAGCACGGAAACAGGCCGTTCGGCCCAACTCGTCCATGCCGACCATCTATGTTGGTCCTAATTGCCGACGTCTGGCTCATACCCCCTCTAAACCTTTCCTATCCATGTACCCGCCAAATGTCCTATCAATGTTGTGGTAGTGCCTTCCTCAACTACCTCCTCTGGCAGCTTGTTCCAAATACCCTTGGTGGAAAAGGTTGCCCCTCAGTTTCCTATTAAATCTTTCCCCTTTCACCCTAAATCCATGTCTTCTGGTTCTCGGTTCCCCTACTTTGGGTAAAAGACTCCTGATTTTATACACTCCCATAAGACCACCTCTCATCCTCATGCATTCCATTGGATAAAATCCTAGCCTACCCCAACCTCTCCTACTAGCTCAGGCCCTCGGGTCCCGGCCACATTGTCAGAAATCTTCTCTGCCCTCTTTCCAACTAAACAAAAATATCAAAAATCAAAATCACACTCACTGCAAGAAGAAAAAGATAAATTAATAAAAAGGAAATATTTGACAAATCTCAATTTAAAGGTTAAAGCCAGCAGGATACAGAGTAGTCACTGAATGCAAGACATTTGACTTTGAGACGACATGCTATAAGATGCCACACAAGGCTACAGTCCCACGCTGGGAGTTATGCGATTTAGTATATAGATTAACATGGAGTAAGGCCTGGTTAACAGACAAAACAGGAGGGATAAAATAGCCATTTACAGATAAGTTTTGTGCCATTAAGATCAGTACTTGGTCTAAACCATTTGCAAAATATTATTGAATTGGTTCATTATCAAAGCTAGCTAAAGATTAAAAAGCTAGATAGGAAAGGAACGTGTATGGGGCTGCATCTATTGTCTAAAATTAAAACTAAATGAAGAAATGTGAAATGATCCACAAAGTGAGATAAGAAAAGGAGAATATTTAAATGTTGCGTTTGGTGATATTGGATATGCTTTTAGTTTAGTTTAGTTCCAAAGATACAGCACGGAAACAGGCCCTTCGGCCCGGACTTTGTCCTGCCCCCTCCCCTAACATCAGTCTGAAGGGTCTCAACCCGAAACGCCACCCATTCCTTCTCTCCAGAGATGCTGCCTGACCCGCTGAGTTACTCCAGCACTCTCTGAAACGTCACCTATCCATGTTCTCCACAGATGCTGCCTGACCCGCTGAGTTACTCCAGCATTTTGTGTCCACCCTCATCTTCCTATGGGAATCAGATTCTGGCTTTAACAACATTAACCACACCTTGAAAAATATCTCCAAGTTACGGAGCATTGAACGACTAGTCACAGGCCACATTACAGGGCATTTATGACCTAGATAAAGAGCAATTTCTTTACTCTAACGATTATGATTTTTTTCCTCTTCAATTCGCTGCCTCAAAGGGCTGCAGATGTTCAATTGGTGAATATTTTCAAGGTTTGGATTCCAACAGAAATGAGAAATGTGGATACCAATCTGGGAAGATGGAGGTGACGTTAGCAAAGCAGACCTTCATGGCCAAATACCATCCACCTGCTATGACCATGAAGGTCTACCAGGCTGAACCGTACATATTGGATACCAGTCGCGGGCTCTCCTTTGAACCTTGCACATCTTTAATCTAAAGGTGCGGTGCCTAGCCCAGGTGCTCCAGTGGAAGGCCGGCAGTCAGATGATCTGGCATCAGCATTCACAAAATATAAAGAATTCGCACATGTCAAAATGGAGAAGTGGCCTTTCACTCAAAACAATTAATATACTTTCAAAGAGCCAGCCGCCCATGAAGATACAAAGGTGGGGAAGCACATCGGGAATGTATGATTGCAAGAACGTGGAGAGTATGTTGAAATAAACTTCTATCCAGAGATGCTGCCTGCCCTGAGTTACTCCAGCATTTTGTGTCTATCTCCCTTTATTCTTTACATCTCTGACATTTGTCCAAACATCTGCCCATCAAAAACAACCTCTCACCCGTATCCACCCATCACTCGCCAGGCTTTCTCCCGCCCCTCCTCTCTGCCAGCTTTTGTTCCCCTCTACCCAACACCCCCCCCCCCCCCCCCCCCCACACACATGACAATCAGTCTGAAGAAGGGTCCTGGCCTGAAACGTCATCTCTCCACATTCTTCAGAGATGCTGCCTGACCTACCGAGTTAATCCAGCATTTTATGTCTATTATTTATAAACCAACAGGTGCAATCCCTTGTTGCTGAACAAACACAGCAGTCCTTAACCTCCCTTTGAAACAGCTGCCTTGGACCAAGTTCTTTCATTTTGTTCTCAAGTGAGTTTGCAGCTGCACCTGGAGGCGAGTGGCAGCCAGGGCCGGGCTGCCGTGAAGTGCTTGTACTCACAGCTGTGCAGCCAGTGGCAGCCAGGGCCGGGCTGCCGTGAAGTGCTCGTACTCACAGCTGTGCAGCCAGTGGCAGCCAGGGCCGGGCTGCCGTGAAGTGCTCGTACTCACAGCTGTGCAGCCAGTGGCAGCCAGGGCCGGGCTGCCGTGAAGTGCTTGCAACCACAGCTGTGCAGCCAGTGCAGGGCCGGCACTTGGCAGCATTGTCTCTTTAGGACTGCAGACTTTCAGCACTGGATCGAACAACTTTCTAAGCATGGATGAGGGGGGATCTTATTGAAACATATAAGATAATTAGGGGATTGGACACATTAGAGGCAGGAAACATGTTCCCAATGTTGGGGGAGTCCAGAACAAGGGGCCACAGTTTAAGAATAAGGGGTAGGCCGTTTAGAACGGAGATGAGGAAGAACTTTTTCAGTCAGAGAGTGGTGAAGGTGTGGAATTCTCTGCCTCAGAAGGCAGTGGAGGCCAGTTCGTTGGATACTTTCAAGAGAGAGCTGGATAGAGCTCTTAAGGATAGCGGAGGGAGGGGGTATGGGGAGAAGGCAGGAACGGGGTACTGATTGAGAGTGATCAGCCATGATCGCATTGAATGGCGGTGCTGGCTCGAAGGGCTGAATGGCCTACTCCTGCACCTATTGTCTATCCTCAGACCAACTCTAATCTTGCCAAATCAGAGATATTCCACCTTATCCTTCCCTCTGCAACCCATTTCTTGCCTTCAATGAAGAAGTGTCTTCTGCCCGAAACGTTAACCCTTCCCACAGATTCACTCAATCTTTTAAACATCTACATTCTTTTTTTTTTGTATTTCCAATAACGATTTTTTGTTTTGCTCTGTGGAAAATGTATTTGTATTTATGATCAGTATCCGTGGAGACATGTGTTCTACAACAGTGAGAGGAGCTATGTGAGGATCGACACACTGCATTGAACAGCTGTTGTGTGCGGCTACTGTAGCTCACAGAGGTCTCGGATTCATCTCCATGAAGCACCTCCACATTTCACATGAAGATCCCTAATGCATCATTCCCTCTTTCCCCAAGTCTGAAATTCCCTCTTTCCCCAAGTCTAAAGACGGGTCTCAACATGAAACGTCACCCATCCCTTCTCTCCAGAGATGCTGCCTGTCCCGCTGAGTTACTCCAGCATTTTGTGCCCCTCTTTCTTACCCTGATGGGCTGATCTTTCGGGAAAGTCTAGGATTGAGGAAACAGCCAGGAAACCCAGCCAGAGGTCAAAATTAGATCAGCCATGACAATAAACCACAGAGCTGACACCAAGGGCTGTTTGTTTAGTCCTTGTTCCTCCATTCTCGGCACAGCAACTGACATGGAAATTCCCCCAAAAATCCTGGCGGCAGAAATAGACCTGCTCCAGATGGAGTTACTGACTGGATGAGCTTCCACCACGTGATACTGGAAGTTATTTTTAATCAGTCTAGGAACAAAATGTTGACAACGATATACAGTAATCTTTGAGGGGTAAAAACAACCTGACAGATTCCTGAACTCCATGGTTTCAAAACAGCTAAACATTACGAAATCTTAACCAGCTCTCCCACAGAGCCCTCGCAAAACAAAAATGCTAGATTTGTACACATACCAGGAAACTAAACCTTCAATTATTTCCCCTAATTCCCTCCCTGTGCGAAGGTAGTTGAATTCTACATGAAATATTAACTCTTTCCACAGATGAACGTAATGTTTTATGCATCTGCACTTTTTTAGTTTTGCGTTTCGAGTAGTGAACTTTAATTTTTTGCCTTGTAAATAGTTAGTTTATAATCAGCACACGGAGACAAATGTATTCTAGCACAGTAAGAGAGGTACCATCAGTGTTAACACCATGAGTTCCAGGGACAACTATCCCTGGGTCAACAAAAAGCTGCAGTAACTCAGCGGGTCAGGCAACATCTCTGGAGAGAAGGAATGGGTGACGTTTGGGGTCGACACCCTTCTCGACCTGAAACGTCACCCATTCCTTCTCTCCAGAGATGCTGCCTGTCCCCGCTGAGTTACTCCAGCATTGTGTGTCTACCTTCTCTTCAGCTCAAGTTTGTGCTGGTTGGACTATATGCAGGAGTGCAATCCCTAATCCTTTTTCCCCCCTTTGTCAAGTTGGACTATCCAGTACAAAGCTCTTGTCCCTTCTGCCAGGTACATCAGCCTCCTTGAAATTACCACATCACTAATTTCTCTTTAAATCGCTCTTTACATTTTTGATCTTCTGCTACATTATGAACCATCCAGACCTCTCAGGTCGTCTGGGACATGTCTGCTTTCTGTCCCCAGTCAGAACTAAACATGGAGAAGCGGCGTTTAGTTTTTATGCACCACATATATGGAACAAACTCCCAGAAAACTGCAGGCCTGCTGCAACTCTCAGCTCTTTTAAATGGAGGCTGAAGACTTTTCTGTTTGACGCTGCCTTTTATTAAATCAAATAATTATTCATTTCTGACACTGCAACTTTTATTCTTGTATTTTATACCTGTCTTATTCTATTTTAGCTTGTTTTTATTTTCTATTCTCTTTAATTGCTTTTAACTGCTCGTTAATGTTTAATGTAAAGCACTTTGAATTGCCTTGTTGCTGAAATGTGCTATATAAATAAACTTGCCTTGCCCTTAAATAAATCTTTTGGGTTCCCTTGTGTGCCTTGGTTTCTGATTATACTTCTTGGGATTATTTTATTGTTTAACCTGTTGCACAGGAAGCAGTGATTTAGCCCACGGATGTATTTGTTGATTTTGATGTAATACTGCCACCCAGATCAGTCTCCTCCCCATCCACAATGGGAACTTGCACTGATTACTGCGTGCGATTTGTTACTTAAATAACTGGAGGTTAGGGAGGAGACAAGTCATTTTGATCATTAATTCTGTCGTAACAAGTCAGGTTTGCTTGTTCATAAATTCCAGGAGCAGGATTGGGTCATTCGGCCCATCAAATCTACTCCGCATTCAATCATGGCAGGTCTATTTTTCCCCCTCAACCCCATTCTCCTGCCTTCTCCCCATAACCCTCGACAACATTGCTAATCATGAATCTGTCAGTCTCCACCGTAAAAATATCTATTGACTTGACTGCCACAGCCGTCTGTGGCAAAGAATCCCACAAATTCACCACCGTCTGACTAAAGAAATTCCTCCTCATCTCCTTTCTAAAGGTGTGTCCTTTTATTCTGAGGCTGTGGCCTCTGATCCTAAACTCTCCCACTGGTGGAAACATCCTCTCTACATCCACTTTGTCCAGGCCTTTCACTATTGATAGTGTGATGCTTGTTAATGTAGGAGCCGGCCAGTTGCAAGGAGCTGTGAGGTCATTTTCCTTTGCTGCAGCCTTGGCAGTGGATTTGTGTATAAAATTGGAAGCACAGGGAGGATGTAGATCTTAAACTGGTGAATGGTTCACCCAAGGGTGAATGAGACTAGAGGGGTGCATGAAGAGTAAATGGCTTAATGTATATAAAATTGCACACAAGGCCGAATAAGACGTAAATTACCAAAATACATAAGAACATTTAGTCGAGGGTGAATGAAATTTTGTGATAAAGACTCACGGGTGAATGAGTTTAAGAAGCACTGGTGTAGATATTAAAGAAGGCCCTGTAAATGCTCTGTCACTGATCAACATGAGATGCTGTTGGCTCTCCCTGAGCACTCCCCTCCCACTCCAATCCCCAACTTTGACCCTGCCACAAACTTGGGATTTGTAGTTTAATTTTTCTTTCCTTCCTTTGAGATGGTTGACCAGCTGGCCACAAGTGTTCCCTATGTGTGTACGCACGGATGGGTGACTCTCTGCCTCTCTGCATGCCACCTTGATAGGGTGTCAGGGGTTATGGGGAGAAGGCAGGAGAATGGGGTTAGGAGGGAGAGATAGATCAGCCATGATTGAATGGTGAAGACTTGATGGGCCGAATAGCCTACGTCTGTTCCTGTAACTTATGAACCTTTTGGGTGAAGGGGTTCTTGGCCCAAAATGTCACCTATCCGTGTTCTGCAGAGATGATGCCTGACCGGCTGAGTTACTCTGGCACTTCGTGTCCTGTTTGGAGAAAAGCAGGACTGGGCGATGTTAAAGATAGCCTGGAAATGTGAGGGGGCAACAAGGACATTCGGGAAGATGTTTTTAAATATAATTGAACCTGATGAAATGCCACCCAGCAGCCATACTCAATGTCACGTGAGTGCCAGAAGGTCCCGCCACACTGTCCTACTGTTGTCGGCCTCTACTCGTGACTAGCACAGCTGCTGTGGGAAGGGTGACTGGCATTCAATACGCGTCGCATTCCTTTGTGAAGTCCAGTTTGAAAATAACATGATTATTTTTAGCACCTTTAGCCTCGCAATATCCCTGGCAGAAACAGAATGGGTAAACAGGCAACAAGAACAAAATGATTCTGGACTGAATTTCCAGGAAAGGTAGGAGACACCAAGAGTTATAGAGTCATCGAGTCTTGCAGCGTGGAAACAGGCCCACCAGCCCAACTTCCCCACACCGGTCAACATGCCCCATCCACACTAGTCCCACCTGCCTGCGTTTGCCCCAAATCCCTCTAAACCTGGCCTATGCATGTACCTGTCAAGTTCAAAGAGATCTATAGTTTCAATCACAAAATGGAATAGTGGAATTGGTGGGAAGCACATAAACTCCTAGAGTTAAAGGGCAATCACTGCCAAATGGATTCCAGAATGATGGGGCTTGGAAATAGTGAACTGGTGTGGTCTAAGTGAGCAACAGGTAGGTTGGCACGGGCAGGGGTGTTAGAGAAGAGTCGTCACATTATGCCTGTTCCACTGACTCATCAAATGTCACCCTCAACTCTAACACTAGGTTCAAGGACTAGCTCTTAGTGCATGCTGCGGAATTATCAATTTACAGTAGTAAGCCCAAAACATTGGTAAAGGACCACCAATACTCTGCAAAATGTTCCACATAGCCCACTACCTCGGGCCAAAGGCATACGGGGAAAAAGGTACTGAAGACCAGGGCTGAAAGGATGACTACTTTACGCATATCTATCTACTGACAGGATGGGAAAAATATTGTCATCCTCTCCCAAGAAGATATCTGTGACAGGAAGAGGCTGGAGCACTGATCATCACTTGCCACCGGTGCTTATGACATCTGCACACGCCTAGCCAGATCCCAAAGCAAGCAGACTACTTGGAGCTCATCACTGCAAGGAACTTTCAGGAAGGCAGAGGAAATGTTTCCAGGACATCCTCAAAGCCCCCCCTGGAAAGGTTCTGGGCCGAGACTGTTCACACGAACAGAGAAAGCTCCAACCTCTTCTCCAACAGAAGCAGAAAGTCATCAATCCCCTCAAACCCCACCCACGGCAGATGCTGTGCTTCCAACATGGGATTCACACTCATCGCAAAACCACCAGACGGAGAGGATGCTAAAGGGTTTCAGGGTTTTTCTTTGGTGTGGGGGAGGGTGAGTGTTCACCAAAAGGACAAGGCTTTTAGGTTACTTGTCGATTAGGGGGAGGAGCAAAGGCTGCACTAAAGGAATAGGATCGGAGAAGTGAAAGTTAAGAGGCGAATGAGCACGGACAGGTTTCAGTTTGGGAGTGAGAGCAGAGCAGGCAGGTCCGTTACATCAGAACATTCTGGGTCTTGATTGTGAAACTTAATGTTTGCTCAGATGGAATTATGCCAGAATCCATAGAGCAAGTGAAAGCAGCTTAAAGAGTCTGATAGATTTAATGGGCACATCAACCCTGCAGTTTCAGTTTTCCATATCTTCCTACATCCTTCCCCTTTCATGCGGAGAAGCAAATAAATGACCTCCATTTGACAATGATCCCGTGAGGCCCTGAAATATGAGGCTCATTGTATAACAGGCACAAGAGACCTGCGCTCTGCAGAAACATGTTTCATTTTCATTTTAAATTACTGCAGATAGAAGCCAGAGAGATTAAGGAGGTACTAGCCAATTGACTTGATGTTGACTTTAAACATACTTATCAATATTACATTCTACCTTGACTACTTGTGCAGAAGACCACATTTAACTTTAAATACAATCAGGGAATTGGGTTAAAGTCACAACCCAATGAGAATTTAATCAAAGTCACTGATTCAAACAGTAATCCAAAATTGTCACACTGTGTAATGAATCAGATTTGATAAGGGAACTCAAAGTAAAGGAACCATTAGGAGGTAGTCACCATAATATAAGTTTTAATCTGCAATTTGAGAGGGAGAAGGTAAAATCAGAAGTGTCAGTATTGCAGTTGAACAAAGGGGACTATGGAGGCATGAGGGAGGAGCTGGCCAAAGTTGACTGCAAAGGGACCCTAGCAGGGATGATGGTGGAACAGCAATCGCAGGTATTTCTGGGAATAATCCAGAAGATGCAGGATCATTTCATTCCAAAGAGGAAGAAAGATTCTAAGAGGAGCAAGAGGCGACCGTGGCTGACGAGGGAAGTCAAGGACAGTATAAAAATAAAAGAGAAGACTTATAACATAGCAAAGATGAGCGGGAAGCCAGAGGATTGGGAAACCTTTGAAGATCAACAGAAGATAACTAAAAAAGCAATACAGGGAGAAAAGATGAAGTACGAAGGTAAGCTAGCCAAGAATATAAAGGAGGATAGTAAAAGCTTCTTTAGGTATGTGAAGAGGAAAAAAATTGTTAAGACAAATGTGGGTCCCTTGAAGACAGAAACTGGTGAATTTATTATGGGGAACAAGGAAATGGCAGATGAGTTGAACAGATACTTTGGTTGTCTTCACCAAGGAAGACACAAACAATCTCCCAGATGTTCTAGGGAACAGAGGACCTAGGGTGACGGAGGAACTGAAGGAAATTCACATTAGTCAGGAATTGGTGTTGGGTAGACTGATGGGACTGAAGGCTGATAAATCCCCAGGGCCTGATGGTCTGCATCCCAGGGTACTCAAGGAGGTGGCTCAAGAAATCGTGGACACATTGGTGATCATTTTCCAATGTTCTATAGATTTAGGATCAGTTCCTGTGGATTGGAGGGCAGCTAACGCTATCCCACGTTTTAAGAAAGGAGGGAGAAAGAAAGCAAGAAATTATAGACCAGTTAGCCTGACATCGGTGGTGGGAAGACCTTCAGAAAGCCTTTGATAAGGTCCCACATAGGAGATTAGTGGGCAAAATTAGAGCACATGGTATGGTGTTGACATGGATAGAAAATTGGTTGGCAGACAAGAAACAAAGAGTAGGGATTAACGGGTCCCTTACAGATTAGAAGGCAGTGACTAGTGGGGTGCCGCAAGGCTCAGTGCTGGGACTGCAGCTACTTACTATATACATTAATGATTTAGATGAAGGAATTAAAAGTAACATTAGCAAATTTGCAGATGACACAAAGATGGGTTGCAGTGTGAACTGTGAGGAGGATGCTATGAGGATGCAGGGTGACTTGGACAGGTTGGGTGAGTGGGCAGATGCAGTATAATGTGGATAAATGTGAGGTTATCCATTTTGGTGGCATGAACAGGAAGGCAGATTATCTGAATGGTGTCAGATTAGGAAAAGGGGAAGTACAACGAGTCCTGGGTGTCCTAGTACATCAGTCACTGAAAGTAAGCATGCATCTACAGCAGGCAATGAAAAAAGCTAATGGCATGATGGCCTTCATAACAAGAGTAATTGAGTATAGGTGCAAAGAGGTCCTTCTGCAGTTGCATGGTGAGACCACATCTGGAGTATTGTGTGCAGTTTTGGTCTCCAAATTTGAGAAAGGACATTCTTGCTATTGAGGGAGTGCAGCGTCGGTTTACGAGGTTAATCCTGGGATGGCAGGACTGACATATGAGAAAGAATGGAGCGATGGGGCTTGAATTTAGAAGGATGAGAGATCTTATAGAAACATATGAAATTAAGATTACACTAGATGCAGGAAACATGTTCCCGATGTTGGGAGAGTCCAGAATCAGGGGCCACAATTTAAGAATAAGGGGTAGGCCAATTAGAACTGAGATGAGAAAAAACTTTTTCACACGGAGTTGTGAATTTGTGGAATTCTCTGCCTCAGAAGCCAGTGGAGGCCGATTCACTGGATGCATTCAAAAGAGTTAGATAGAGCTCTCGGGGCTAGCGGAATCAAGGGATATGGGGAGAAGGCAGGAACAGGGTACTGATTGTGGATGATCAGCCATGATCACTGTGAATGGCGGTGCTGGCTCGAAGGGTCAAATGGCCTCCTCCTGCACCTATTTTCTATGTTTCTATATACTGATTTGTAAACAACTCCCTCCTGCATCCCTTTCAAAACATTAAGATATTAAATGGTTCATCAGTATAAAATATTGATAACAGGCACATCTGCAAGTTATCAATGTCTGCAGTTTTCTCAATGCGCATCAGCAACTTACATAATGCAAAAGGCATCTCATATAATCAATCAACAGCAGAATCGGAGGCTGGCCTGATCCCTGTGCCAGTCTCCTTACCTAGCCTCCCTTTTGACACTGGGCCCAGCAAAGAGGTTAAACTGAAATCCTCATTTTGCTCCCAATTCCCCATGCCCTCCACTCAATCTCTATACTGTTCTAGTCCCTTGATCATCCATTTCAATCTCTCTACTACAGACCAATCTCTCAACCTTCTGAGTTCTGAAATGGCTGGATTTCCAGCCCACATTAGGCTATTTTATCATTGATGGCCTTGCATTTGTTGCAAGCCATTTGGCAGCCATTTTTTGACAAGTTCGTTCCTTTAAACGGTGTCACTCGCCACCCGATTGAGACCTCGTTCAACTGGCAGCAAATGAATACGCTTTCATCAGAATAAGGTCTTTTTCCCCCAGAGGAGGGGGGGAAGAACCACGAATCGGAGGACATAGGTTTATGGATAGTGATGGCTATATGGAATGAGCTGCCAGAGAATATATTTGAGGCAGGTACAATAATATTTAACAGGTACAAAGTATGGGCCTACTGCAGTGCTTTAATGGGACTACAGTACCTTAAATGGGGCATCTCGACCGAGGTGTTGGGCTAAAGGACCAGTATTTGTGTTGTACGACATTATGGTGCAACAAACTAGGATCTCTCGCTTCTTTAGAGTCCAGATTGGTTGCTGCACACAGTAAACGAGATGGATGGGAACATGTAGAGTTCTGCTCTGTATATTAACAAGTGCAAGTGTGATTGCGGGCACATTTTGTGGAAGGCTCACTTTGTTTTATTTCAAAACGGCTCAGAAGGGTTGAAATACCTCCTTGGTCAAGTCGCTGCTCATTGGCAATCCGACAGCTCCCAGACTTTCCTCCACTTGCTCGGACGAGCCATTGGCCCTGTCGCTGTTCTCCGCGACCGCTCCCTCGTTCACTCCGCTCGGGTTGTCCAAGGGCAAACTGGGCTGCGAGGCGGCCACCGAGCCGTCCGTCTCCCGGCTGCTGCCACTGTGCACCAGCCAGGCGCTGAGCTCGGTGCTGGGGACCAGCAGCCGGTCCAGGCCCCTCACGTCGTTGAGCAGCCGCCGCGCCGTGAAGTAGTAGTCTAGGTCCACACTCTTGGGGTGAAGGTCGTAGCCGCCCAGCGTGTTCCTCCAGTTGTGAAACTGGGTCTGGGTGTAAGCCGAGCTCTGGCCCAGGATGATCTCTCGCAGTGGAGGCAGCTGAGCGTTCAAGTAAGAGTCCACGTCCACTCGGACCCCCATCAGGCTGAGCAGGATGGTGAACTGGATGAGCCCCTCGGTGAAGTACTTCTTCAGGGGGAGCATCTTCCCACCCACGACCAGTCGGCTAATTGCGGGTTAGAGCGGAGGGCGGGCACCGGCCGCCCACACAGGCTCCGCTCCCTCCTCAAGGCACAAAGGAACTGGTCTCAGGCGGCGGCCGCTCCCTGCTTGCGTTCCTCTCTCTGCCTACCTCTCGCGGCTTCGACGTCCTTTGCTCCTTCTCCGCCGCCCTTGCAGCAGTAGCAGCGCGGCGGGCGGCTTTTGTTCCCGGGCGGCCTTCACTCAGCCCTGCCCGGCCCGGCTCCTGCAGTCGGCGGCTATAGGCCCGAGGCTGGGCGTGTCTGCTTGGGGGTTCACGGTTTGGCTGGCAGCCTGCCCCCGCCTTGTTGTGGAGTGTTGTGACTCGGGCCGCCGGCCGCCGGTGAACTCCAACGTGTTCCACTGGAGACTAAATAAAGGAGCAGGAAGCGGCTCCTCCTCAGCGCCGCCGCCACCACTTCCGCTTCCGCCTCCTATTGGCCCCGCCCCCGCCTGACTGACTGACTGACGCGTCGCCGGGCCATTCACCGCCCGCCACCTCACGCCATGGGGCGGGGCGGGGCGGGCAGCAGAGGGGCGGGCCTGTTGCTATGCGGCAAGCGGCCTAGGCCCAGGCGCCGGGCAGCCAGCCGGCATCTCCGCAATGGTATTCTGCGGCCTTTACACAGATATATGTGTGTGTTGGGACATGTTAGACACCCACTTGGCCCACGTCTTTGCAGTGGATGTCTAATGAGTGTAGCACGGTCGCTGCGCACCCGATTGTCGGGGACTAGGGACCGACCGCCATCCCATCCTGGGTGGGCGACGGACGCCACCATGACTTGCACTTTTACGGCGCATGTGCAGTTAGCCGGCGAGTGTTCCCCCCCCATCACGTGACATCTCACGAGGTCATCCACGTGACCTCATGCCGGCGCCGCCATATTGGGGAGGTCCTCCACGTGACTGTGCTGGCCCGCAGTCGCCGCTGTTGAAGGATCCTCCACGTGACTTAGCGGCCGTCAAGAGGCGCCATGTTGGGGAGGGCGTCCACGTGACGTCATGTGGGCAGCCGGCGCCGCCGCCGCCATGTTGGGGAGGTCAGGGCAGACTCGGGCCCTTTCCTCCCAGCACAGCCTCAAGGAATCGGACGGCAAAAGCAGAGGGCACGGCCGGGTAAAAGCCTTTTCAGTTCATTTATTTTCAGCAACAGTAGTGAACCATAAATTGCAAGCGTCTCCGTTTTTGAACGAGGTGATAAGAGTATGGAATTCGGCCCATCTTGCGTCTGCCGATTTGGCCCATATTCCTTTAAACGTGTCCCATCCATGCACCTGTGCCAACAGCTTTTAAATGTTTGTTATAGTCCCTGCCTCAGCTACCTCATCTGGCAGCTCGTTCCACACACCCAACACCTTCTGTGTGGAAAAAGTTACCCCTCAGGTTCTTGTTAAATCTTGGCCCACTCACCTTGAATTGAATTTCTTTATTTGTCATTCAAAAACAGGTTTGAACGACATTTAGTTACCATGCAGTCACAAGCAACAACACACAACTAAATAATTTGACACACATGTCCATCACAGTGACTCTCCTCCAGGCACCCCCTCGCTGTGATGGAAGGTAAGAAGAAAGCCTTATCTCTTTCCGGCTTCTTCCCCTGCGGTCAGGCAGTCAAAACTGCTGCGTCGAGGAGATCAAGGCTCCCGATTCTGAAGCCCACGCCTGGTGATGGAAGATCACGCGGCCGATTTTAAGCCGCGCCGGACGATGAAAGGTCCTACATCGGGCCGACCCAAACCCCACGATTCTCGGCGGACGAAGATGCCGTTGCTGGAGCCCCCGAAACCGGTCGCCAACCAGGGAATCTGCGAGCTCCCGACGTCACAGTCCACAGGGCCCCGCGGCCGAAGCTTCCGAAGTCCAGTCACAGCCGCAAGCGCAACGCCACCAAAGCCTCCGAAGTCAGCCAGTTCCGCGATGGTAAGTAAGTCCACGGGCTCTGCGACCGGACACCTCGAATTCGATTCCAGTTGGAGGCCGCCAGCTCCCTGAGGCTAGGCCGCAACGTGAACGGAGATGCGACCAGAGAAAAGGGTCACATCTCCGTTGAAGAAAGAGGCAAGAAAAAAGGTTCCCCCTCCCCACCCCCCCACCCCCCACATAATACACAACTAAAGTAAACTATAACATACAATTAACATTAGAAATAAGACCAGAAAGAAAAAGACAAATAGATCGCAGGCGAGCCGCAGCTGCTAGGGACCTTTGTCCTCTGGTTTTTGATTCCCCTACTCTGGGTAAAAGACTGTGCATTCACTCTATATCTTCTATTCACCTCATGGTCATACACCTTATCTTCCTGCGCTCCAAGGGACAAGGTCCTACCAAACCTTGCCCAACCTCTCCCTGTAGCTCAGGCCCCTCATCCTGGCAATATCTTCATAAATCTTCTCTGTACTCTTTCCAGCTTGACATCTTTCCTACAGCAGGGTGACCAAAACTGAAATGACTACCTTGCCAACATCTTGTACAACTATAACATGACATCCCAACTATTCTTAATACTCTGGTACTGTAGACACAAAATGCTGGAGTAACTCAGCGGGACAGGCAGCATCTCTGGTGAGAAGGAATGAATGGGTGATGTTTCGGGTCGAGACCCTTCTTCCTATTCTCAATACTCTGACTGAGAAAGCCTTCTTGACCATCTGTGATACAAAATGCCGGAGTAACTCAGCGGGTCAGGCAGCATCCCTGAGGAATTTGAATCCCTTCTTCGGACTGTTGTGAAGAAGGGTCCTGACCCGAAACGTCACCTATCAATATTCGTCAGGGATGCTGCCTGTCCTGCTGAATTACTCCAGCACTTTGTGCTGCTTTTTTTGTAAACCAGCATCTCCTGTTCTTTGTTTCTACTATCTCCCTATGACGTCACTTTCAAGCTACTGTACACCTGCACTCCTAGATCCCTCTGCTCTACAACACCTTCCAGGGCCCTGCCATTCACTGTGAAGGTTCTGCCCAGGTTTGACTTCCCAAAATGCAATACCTTGTACGTATCTGCATTAAACTCCATTAACCATTCTGTAATGGCAACTTTCCGACTTTTCCAGTGGCTTCTTTTCCGCTTGCCACTACTACACAGGAAGTAGGAGTGATCTTACGCTGACCTAATACAACAGATCTTCCAGTCCTTATTTCCAGTTTAATTGGTCGTTTATTGAAGTAGTTGTACAAACAATGAGATGAATATACCAGGCTTACTGGATACATACAAGTTGTAGCTGGCTGCTCTGTCCCAGGTCCGGTCTGTCCAGGTCTGGTGAGAACTGTATGCTCTCCCTCCCTGTGTCTGACACTCCCTGTCCCTTATGCCCATATATACACCACCCTGTGCATTTAATGACTGCCCCCAAGTGTTCAAAATAATACGGCAAGATATAGCTAGACAAAATAATACAATATGCCAACAGTAGCTAGTCTAAACATAAATAGCTCCGACACATTCCTCAACTCTTTTGCTCAGCTGATCAAGATCCTGCTGTGATTTCTGATAACCATCTTTTCACTGTCTATGAGACCACCCGCTCTAGTGTCACCTGCAAACTTAATAGCCAGGAACTTTGAAGTCTGGTTGGTGGAAGAGCTTCACATTCACAGAGATTGGGGAAGCTAAAACTCAAATAGAATGTTTAATTGTCATGTGCCGGTAACAGAACAGGGAAATTCTTACTCACAGCAGCATAACAGACCTGTAAACACAATAAACATAGACAATATATAATTTTAAATAAATTAATAAGCCCAATGCAAAAGAAAATCCAGGAGTGCAACCAAAGTCAGTCCATGGGAGTTGCTATTTCAGGTGAGTGTTGTCGTGTTCATGAGCCTAATGGTTGCTGGGCAGAAGCTATTCTTGAACCTGGTGTTCACGATGTTTTCAGACTCCTGTAACTTCTTCCCGATGGTCAGAGTGAAATGAGAAGGTGGCCAGGGTGGTGTCAAAAGTGTTTAATTGTCATATGGACCAAAACAGAACAATTAAATCCTTACTTGCAGCAGCAAACAGGCCTGTAAACACAGTGCTCAATAGGTAACATAATAAACAAACAAAAAAAGAGTTCAATAAATAAGTCAAGTCAAGTCAAGTTTATTTGTCACATACACATACACGATGTGCAGTGAAATGAAAGTGGCAATGCCTGCGGATTGTGCACAAAAAAGAATTACAGTTACAGCATATAAATAAAGTTAATAAGTTACTATAGTGTAGACAAAAATTTCGTCTCTGGAGTTATAAAAGTTGACAGTCCTGATGGCCTGTGGGAAGAAACTCCGTCTCATCCTCTCCGTTTTCACAGCGTGACAGCGGAGGCGTTTGCCTGACCGTAGCATCTGGAACAGTCCGTTGGGCAAACGCCTCCGCTGTCACGCTGTGACAAAAACCAATAAAAACCAAAGGCAACCAAAGCAGTCCATAGTTTGAAGTTTAGTTGGTACTTTCAGTGTTCAATAGCCTGATGGTTCCTGAACCTGCAGGTTACGGTTTTCAGACGATGGTGTGGATCCTTGATGATGCTTTAATGACAGGTGTCAGGGGTTATGGGGAGAAAGCAGGAGAATGGGGTTGAGATGGAAAGATAGATCAGCCATGATTGAATTGCAGAGTAGACTTGATGCTCCTATGACTTTTGAATTTATGATGCTGGCTGCCTTTATGAGCCAACACCTCCTGTAGATCCCTTCAATGGTGGGGAGATCAGTACGCCAGTGTCCACCACTTTCTGTAACCTTCATTCCTGGACGTTCGAATTGCTGAACCAGGTCATGATGCAACCAGATACATCCAGTGGCAGTTAGACCAGAATACAAAGGTATATTCAAGTTAAACAAATGAGTGGGAGGGGATGAGTAACGTATAAACAACATTGACAAGTTCAACTCGTTCCACAGGATCACTAAGTAGTTACAACATGGTTGCAACAGTCTGCTCGGTTAGTGCAGGCACTTCAAGTTTTATGCAAGGGCTACGTTCTTGAAAAGCAGTGCCTAATTCAAAAACGTGTGAATTAAACACAAACGTGACAACACTTCCAGGTATAAATGTGAGTGCCTTATTCCAAAACTACGAGCGCATAAATCAAACTGGTATTAGAGGAACAAGCGCGTTATTTCAAAAACTTGTAAATCAAACAGGCATAAACCATGAGGTGGCTGCAGTGACTAGATGCCGTTAATCCTTCCCCCTTTCACCAGTTCTGTACGGTGTTTGTCCATTTAGATACTTATGCAGCTAGCTCCCTTTTGAACTTTATTATTAAATCTACTTCCACTACACCTGCCAGTGTATTGCAATGCACGTTGATATTTCTGTATCCCCTTGTTCTTGACACCCTTTAAGTTTGTATCCATCGTTCAGTTGAGTGTTGTCGTGTTCAAGAGCCTGATGGTTGCTGGGCAGAAGCTATCCTTGAACCCGGTGTTCATGATGTTTTCAGACTCCTGTATTTTCTTCACGATGGTCAGAGTGAAATGAGAAGGTGGCCAGGGTGGTGTCAAGAGTGTTCAATTGACATATGGACCAAAACAGAACAATGAAATCAAATCTTCCTGAAATCTAAAATGAAAAAAAAAAAATCTGCAGATCGCCAACATAAAATACTAGAAATATTCTGTGTGTCTGCTTCTTTGGGTGGAGAGATCACAGTTAATATTTCAAGGTCAATGTTTTCCAGAAATGCTGCCTGACCCGTTGAGTTACTCCAGCATTTTGTGTCTTTTTTTTGTACACCAACATCTGCATTGCCTGGTGTCTAACATTTCAGGTCAATGATCAATGAACTTTTCCTGATTATTGATGTTTTATGAAAGTTCTCTGTCGCACTTGGTCTTCTCCTGAACTACCAGTAACCAAACCATACAATTACCAATGATGAAAATGACAAAAAATAGATGACAAATATTTTTCAGAAAAAATGATACTTTAGGTTTCATAAAGGTACAGCAGGCATTGAAGAAAACTAATGGCATGTTGGCCTTCATAACGAGAGGATTTCAGTATTGGAGTGAAGAGGTTCTTCTGCAGTTGTATAGGGCCCTGGTAAGACCACATCTGAAGTATTGTGTACAGTTTTGGTCTCTTGATTTGAGGAAGGACTTCTTTGTAATTGAGGCAGTGCAGCGTAGGTTCATGAGATTGATCCCTGGGATGGCGGGACTGTCATAAGAGGAAAGATTGAAAAGACTAGGCTTGTATTCTCACTGGAGTTTAGAAGGATAAGAGGGGATCTTACAGAGACATATAAAAAGCTAGATACAGGAAAAATGTTCCCAATGTTGGGGGAGTCCAGAACCAGGAGCCACAGTCTTAGAATAAAGGGGAGGCCATTTAAAACTGAGGTGAGAAGGAACTTTTTCACCCAGAGAATTGTGAACTTGCGGAATTCTCTGCCACAGAGGGCAGTGGAGGCCAAATCACTGGATGAATTTAAGAGAGAGTTAGATAGAGCTCTGGGGGCTGCTGGAATCAAGGGACATGGGGAGAAGTTGGGCACAGGTTACTAATTGTGGATGATCAGCCATGATCGCAATGAATGGCGGTGCTAGCTCGAAGGGCCGAATGGCCTCCTCCTGCACCTATTTTCTCTGTTTCTATATTTTTTGTGAGCCACGTGCAATGACCAATTGAATAAATAACATGCTGGCCTCTTGAGAGCTTTGGTTCACCACGTTTTTTTCTGACACATTGAAAGATACTACATGGAAACGGTTGCTATGGGCCACCGAGTCCACGCTTACCATTGATCACACTAGTTCTATGTTACCCATTTTCGCATCCACTCCCTACACACTAGGGAACAGTTAACTGAGGCCAATTAACCTGCAAACCTGCACATCTTCAGGATGTGGGAGGATACTCCGCGGAGCTCCTGGAGAACGTGCAAACTCCACACAGACAGCACCCGAGGGCAGGAGTGAACCTGGGCCTCTGATGCTGGAAGTCAACTGCTCTACCATACATGAAGGCAGATAAAACTGAAAGCTGGGATTTATTTTTAAGGGCATCAATCAGCCCTGATAACAATTCATAATTGATGTAAAATCTTATACAATATATTATGTACAACAATGTATAATTTATGTACAGTTTGTTTTGGTATATGGTCTGAATCTTTGTGCCTGTGCTGTTGCAGCAAGCAAGGTTTTTATTGTATCTCACTGTACTTTGGGAGATGTCATTGGATATGGATGAGTGTGATACAGTGCTGGAGAGAGTTGTTTACAAGCAATTAAGTGCTCTAATAATGGAACCAAAATGTGCATAGCAAGCTATCACAAACAGCAATCGAAATAAAAAACCAGATTTTCGTGTGATAATCTTGGCTCTAGGACAAATCCAACAATCCCAGTCATCTTCAAAATGGAACATTTTACAATCAGCTGAGAAAGAGACAGGGCCTCCCTCACTTTACAAAGCCATCACCTCCCACACTCTCGGTATCATACCAGGATTGTCAGGCAAGATTTTGTGCTCACATCCTTAAGACACAGAGATTAAAATGCCGCTGATCGGGATGTAATGCTGAGGCTTTATAAAACACTGGTCAGACAGCATCTAGAGCTTTGGGCCCCATATCTGAGGAAGGGTGTGGTGGCATTGGAGAATGTCCAGAGAATGATCCCTGGAGTGAGTGGGTTAACATATGATGAGTGTTTGTCGGCACTGGGCCTGTACTCGCTGGAGTTTAGAAGGGTGAGGGGGGACCTCATTGAAACTTACCTAACATTGAAAGGCCTGGATTGAGTGGATGTGGAGAGGATGTTTCCACTAGTGGGAGAGTCTAGGACCAGAGATCATAGCCTCAGAATTAAAGGACATGCTGAATCTCTTTAAACATCAAAGATAGCAGAGATGCTGGCACGCCTTCTTCTAACGTAGAAACATAGAAAATAGGAGCAGGAGTAGGCCATTCAGCCCTTCGAGCCAGCACTGCCATTCAATATGATCATGGCTGATCATTCAAATTCAGTATCCTGTTCCTGCTTTCTCCTCATATCCCTTGATTCCGTTAGCCCTAAGAGCTATATCTAAGTCTCTCTTGAAAGCATCCAGCGAATCGGCCTCCACTACCTCCACAGATTCTAGATGATATCTATGTGTTGGGTCCAGGACAGGTGATCTGACATGTTGACACCCAGTAATTTGAACCTGCTAACTCTCCGAGTTAGAAAAAGCCGGAACGGGGTACTGATTTTGCATGATCAGCCATGATCATATTGAATGGCGGTGCTAGCTCGAAGGATCGAATGGCCTACTCCTGCACCTATTGTCTATGTTTCTTCACTGCCAACCCTCCAATGTAAACTGGTGTGTAGTACACAATATCGTGTGCATGCATTCAGAATGTGGGTCTTGCTCCAACACAGCTGTCTTATTCTACGGGAGCTTCTGAAGGCTAAAGAGCGGGGGCGGGAACCAAGCGCAGATAAGATGCAAGAATCTATTGCCAGATCGTTAATGGCAAACGAGATACGCTGCACTGACCTTGGATGAAAACCAGCTTCGGGCTTGGGTCTGTTATAAAAGCATATCACTGGGTGAGACGTCAGGAGAGCTTTCTTTCCACAGAGATCCTTCGCTCCATAGAAAACTTTCTTTAATAATCTCCACATCCTATTAATGACATCCTAAAACCAGGGAGCAACCAATGAAATAATTCTAAAATGCTCTCGTGTAAAAATAACGACAGCCAAGTTAGCCACAGACTGCAACAGACATCAATGTGACAGCAAATGCTGAACATTTTCTTTCGTCAGCAACTTCGTATATGGAGAATTAGAGTTCAGAGTTCAGAACAAGAAAAAGTTAGAAAACAAGCAATCTGGAACCAGCTACCAGGAGTGGTGGTGGGGGCAGATATGATAGTGCTGTTTAAGCTTTTAGACAGGCACGTGGATATGCAGGGAATGGAGGGATGTGGATCAAATACAGGCAGAGAAGATCAGAGGAGATTAGTTTACCTTGGCTTTATGTTTGGCACAGACATTGTGTTCCTGTGTTGTACTGTTCTATGTTCTAAGTTGTGATGAGAAGAGGACATGCTGGAAATATTCAGCAGGTTAGGCCTTTCCTTTGGGGACAGCAGCAGAGTTGATGACTTGAGTCGGAGACCCTTCATCGTCAACCTTAATCTTCACAAATCAAGATTAATTCCATTAATTGGGCCGCGTTCTCCCTGTGACCGCACGGGTTTTCTCCGGATGCTCCGGTTTCCAAAGACGGAGATTTGTAGGTTTATTGGCTTAGGTAAAATTGTAAAACTCAGTGGGTTAGGCAACATCTGTGGAGGGAAAGGGCACGCGACGTTTTGAGTTGGGACCCTTCACGAGGCTGATGGAGGAGGGGGGGGGGAGAAAGCTGGAAAAGAGGTAGGGCGGGTCAAAGCCTGGCAAGTGATAGGTGGATACAGGTAAGGTTGATTCGATTGGCAGATGGGCGGAGTAAGTGACAAAAGATAGGAGAAATGAAGGTGTCATAAGATGAGAGGAGTGATAATGTAAAGCCAGGGGAAGGGATCGAGGTGGAAGGGGGAGGGGGGGCAAGGGAGTTGGGAGATGGTTGTGTACAGGGGTAGGGAGATATTACTTAAAATTGGAGAATTCAATGTTCATACCGTTTGGTTTCCTTGCTTCGTATAAAAGATTATATTTTGAATATTCTGAATGTTATAAGCAATCACAATCACCAGCGGATGGAGAGTGGTGATTATTTAGTATATTTCCTCCTGCAATTTATCAATATTTCTGCATTGTTTACTGTATGTTCGCGTTGTTACTTGCGAGAGGAGCACTAAGGCACATTCCGTGTATGTGTACATACTTGGCCAATAAACTTATTCATTCATCCATCCATCCATCAAACTAATCCACAAATAACAACTTTCTTGTCCAATTTTTCATATCCTATTGAAGATTTCCATGTGGCTTGAACCTGTAAGAAGTGAGAAGAGCTTTGTTTCATCACACACAAATTAAGATAGCTTATGGGATACACATTTTCAAAATAGACCCTTTCTGCCAGACTACTTCAACCATGTGAATCACTGGACATGAGCTTGGAATTACACCAAAAGAGCCGGGGTATTGAACCTGAATATATTTAAGAAATATTGAAAGACACAGAAATCAGAGGGAAATGTTCCTCTTACCTTGAGTTGTTCAAGTGGCTTGTAGAATGAAACTGCAGTGTGCTGATTGTAATTCAATGTAGAGGAATGAATGAAAAGTTTGATCCATAGAGGTTCTTTGCATTGGGAATGAATGGAAAGGGTTATGCCATTTATGATTTCTGACAATAAAGGGCAAGGAGAAGGGATTTGATCCAGGTAGAGATTTAGTTTAGTTTCGTTTAGAGATACAGCGCGGAAACAGGCCCTTCGGCCCACCGGGTCTGCGCCATCCAGCGATCCCCGCACATTAACAGTATCCTACACACTAGGGACAATTTACAATTTTACCAAGTCTATTTACCTACATACCTGTATGTCTTTGGAGTGTGAGAAGAAACCGATCTCAGAGAAAACCCACGTGCTCATGGGGAGAACGTACATAGAAACATAGAAAAATAGGTGCAGGAGTAGGCCATTCGCCCCTTCAAGCCAGCACCGCCATTCAATATGATCATGGCTGATCATCTAAAATCAGTACCCCGTTCCTGCTTTCTCCCATTTCCCTTGATTCCTTTAGGTGACTGTTTAGCCAAACACTTGCACTCTGTCCACTAGGGCCTGCTGGAGCTAGCCATTTCAACACTCCTTCCCATTCTCATACTGACTTTGTCCTTGACCTCCTTCATTGCAGAGTAAGGTCACACGCAAACTGGATGAACAGCACCACCGGCTGGAAGAAGCATCACCTACCTAGTCCCTCCACAGATGCTGCCTGACCTGCAGAGTTACTCCAGAACTTTTGTGTTTTGCTCAAAATTCCAGCATCTACAAATCCTCGTGTCACCATATGAATGCCTCTCCTCCATTTTCTACATTTGTCCTCACCAAGCCATGGGCTTGAACCCAACAACTTTCTGCAGCAATAAATGCCAACTTTGTCTACTGTTCCAATATTCCAGAAATTAATTTAATGGTAGACTTTAATTTAATGTGAACCTGTATGGTTTATGTGCCACATTCCATGATGTTGGTGGCAGAGATTGGTACCATCCAGTGGACTGAATCTCAACATGAGATGGTCTGCACTAATTGACCGAGATTTATCTTCCGGATCTGTTGCTGCATTTAATCGAAATAATACCTTTTCTTTCTGACGTTTGCTTAATCAAGAGAATGTGAATGTCACTATAACCTGTTTCACAAGAGTTGCAAATGAATTGTTGCTTGGCAACCTGGGAATTGCAAGGCTGGCGGCTTCTCAGTTCGTACTGAGCGACCGACTTGGAAGCTCGGTGTTTACAACAAGGCTTCGCCTCAAGTTGCGAACCGTCGCAACACTCACAGTGAACTCCCGGAGGAAAGGACGACCTGCATTTACCTGGCACCTTTGCAGATCTCAGCGCAGCCAAGGGAATCGTTCCAAAATGGAGTCGCCTCTGTAATGTAGGAAACAGCAGCAAAAAGTGCACAGTAAGATGGCTCTGGGATTGATGACCACTTTGTTGTTGGTTAAGGGGGGGAATATTTACCCTGAATGTTGGGAGTAACTATATTAACTGTGAAATTGTGACATGTAACCTTTTCCCTGAGAGGGCAGACATAGAACAGTACAGCACAGGAACAGACCCTTTAGCTCAGCATGTCCGTGCCGATCATGATGTTGGGTGAAACTAATCGCCTCTGCCTGCATGTGATCCACATCTAGGGTTGCCAACTGTCCCGTATTAGCCGGGACATCTCGTATTTTGGGCTAAATTAGTTTGTCCTGTACGGGACCGCCCTTGTCCCGTGTTAGTACGGTTGCCAACTTCCTCACTCCCAAATACGGGACAAAGGGCGGCCGCCATTGGTTTAGCGGGAGCACGTGGCCGCTGGCTGCGTGTGGTCACGTGGGGCGCGGGGCGGTGACCTCACCTTGTCCCGTATTTGGGAGTGAGGAAGTTGGCAACCCTATCCATATCCCTCCAGTTCTTGCATATCCACCTGCCTATCCAAAAGCCTCTTAAATGCCACTATTGTATCTGCCTCCACCACCACGCCTGGCAGCATGCTCCAGGCCTCCACCACTCTGCATACAAAACATTTACCTCCCGCATACCTCCTTTAAACTTGCCCCCTCACCTTAAAGCTATGCCATGTAGTATTTGACAGTTACATCTTGGGGAAAGGCTTCTGTCTGTCTACCCGATCTATGCCTCTCATCATTTTATATAGGTCTAATAGTTCTCCTCTCAGCCTCCAACGCTCCAGAGAAAACAATCCAAGTTTGTCCCACTTCTCCTCATAGCTAATACCCTATAATCGAGGCCCTCGATTGTAGCCCTCGATTGTCTGCGGTCAGGAAAAGTTCCAATTTCATGGTCAAGTCTAGAGGAGGACCCCAACCCAACCTTATTGTTTTAACAGAGGTTTCCTTTGAATTATAAGAAAATAACTGCAGATGCTGGTACAAATCGAAGGTATTTATTCACAAAATGCTGGAGTAACTCAGCAGGTCAGGCAGCATCTCAGGAGAGAAGGAATGGGCGACGTTTCAGGTCGAGACGCTTCTTCAGACTGATTTCCTTTGAATTATCTCAGTCCTTTCTGGAGGGAGAGGAGCGACAACGGTCTGGTCTGTGTGGCTGATTAACCAACTGGACATACAACATATTTAGCTGTGGAATGGGGAAAGTTTCCAAGATTAGTGCCAAAAGGAATTCTACTGAAGTAACTTTACCTGCTGGTTTACAGAGAGATAGGGGAGCTGAACGTGTGGCTGAAACGTTGGTGCATGGGGCAGGGGCTTAGTTTACTCGACCATTGGGATCTCTTCTGGAGCAGGTATCACAAAATACTGGAGTAACTCAGCAGGTCAGGCAGCATCTAGGAGAGAGGGAATGGGTGACGTTTCGGGTCGAGACCCTTTTTCAGACTGGAGCAGGGGTGACCTGTACAAAAGGGATGGGTTGCATTTTAACTGGAGGGCTACCAACATTCTGGCAGGCAGGTTTGTTCATGCTACACGGGTGGGTTTAAACTAAATAGTGGGGGGGGGGGGTCAACAACGTGGAAGCTTATGCGTGGAGTAAACGGGAAAGGGAGTGCAGGAAAGGTCACGGAAGTCTCCAGAAATAACAGGACAGAAAGTTTAAAAAGGGAGCAGAGACTAAGGTCGGGTAAAATCGGGATGGTTGTGAGAGGTCAAATTATTTGAAATAATTTGATTATATCAAATATAATACCTTCATATACTTGAAGGTATTATATTTGAAAGAACGTAGCATAAGGAACAAAGTGGATGAGCTTGTAGCACAGTTGGAAATTGGCAGGTATGATGTTGTAGGCATTATGGAGACGTGGCTGCAAGAGGATCGGAGCTGGGAGCTGAATATTCAGGGTTATACGTCCAATCAGAAAGACGGAAAGGTGGGCAGAGGGGGTGGGGTAGCTCTGTTGGTTAGGAATGAAATTCAGTCCTTAGCGAGGGGTGACATGGGATCGGAAGATGGAGAGTGATTGTGCATAGAGCTGAGAAATTGTAATGGTAAAAAGAGTCAAATGGCAGTTATTTACAGGCCCCCAAATAGTAGCCAGGATACAGGGTACAAGTTCCACAGGGAGATCAAATTGGCATGTAAAAAAGGCAATGCCACGATGGTCATGGGAGAATTCAATATGCAGATAGACTGGGAAAATCAGGTTGGTATTCGACCCCAAGAAAGGGAATTTGTAGAGTGCCTCCGAGATAGATTCTTAGAGCAGCTTGTAGTAGAGCCTACCAGGGAAAAGGCAATTCTGGATTTAGTGTTACGTAATGAACCGGATTTGATAAGGGAACTTAAGGTAAAGGAACCATGAGTCTGAGTGCCAAAGACGTGCGGATTTGTATGTTAATTGGCCCTCTGTAAATTGCCCTGGATATGTAGGGATAGGATGCGGAAGTGAAATAACATAGAACTAGTGTGAACAGGTGATTGATGGTCAGCTTGGGTTCGTTGGGCTGAAGGGCCTGTTTCCATATGCTGCATCTCTAAACTAAACTAAAAAATTGGAAAGATTGGGTCCTCGTACGTCTGTCGGAGAATCCACATAAAGGGAAAGTAGAAGCCTGCGACTATGCAGCACCAGCCTTGCGGCTTCCTGGGTATTTTACACCGACTAACAAGTTTTGAAGTGTTACTTCTGCTGTAATGTAGCACTCGCATGGTAAACAAATGCAGGCTGGTTCACAGAATATTGAGTGAAAAAAATCCATTGTGCATTATGTACAGACAGTTAATGAAGACACAAGGAACTGCAGGTGCAGGTTTACAAAAAAAGACACAAAGTGCTGCAGTAACTCAAAGGGTCAGGCAGCATCTCTGGAGAACATGGATAGGTGATGTTTTGGGTTGGGATCTTTCTTTAGACTGATTGTGGTGGTGGGGAGGGTTGGAAAGCTGGAAGAGAGATGAGGACAGGACAAAGTCTGGCAAGTGATAGGTGGATATAGGTGAGGGGGCTTTGATTGGGAGATGGTTGGACAAAGGCCAGAGGTGAAAAGAGAAAAAGTTAATGAATTTGGATCAAACTTCTCTGTTGTGTTAACCCTTTTCTGTTAAATGTTGGTGGATGATGTGGCCCAGGATAGTGCTCAGGGTTTGCTACGAGCAGGGAAACTGCAGTTCACACTGGTCATGGCCACACAGGGACACCTCGTGCCCCCGGCCTTTGGCATCAAGTAAGCTCCTCCGACCTTGCGCCACCCACCCTGGCAGCGGGTAGTCTTCCAAACACGAGTTGGACGAGAGTCAAGCCCTTGTCCTGGGAGAATGGTTTTGCCGTAGGTCAACGTGACCTGATCACGGCTGCAAGCTCAGGAGCTGGAAAGCTGTAGCCGTGTGTGTGCGCTGGGACCAGTGGGAACACGCCAGGTAGCATTGTTTTTAAACATGAGGCGAATGCGGTGATGTACTGATTACATCCTCGTGCATCAAGATTTTTAATCTGAAACATCTCTGCTGGATTTTCCCAGCTAGGAGCTTGAGAAGGTGAGAAGAGGGCTCCCAGTATTCAGATCAAGGCCCAGTGAGAGGTGAGTTAAACACAATAAGCTAGAGTAACTCAGCGGGTCAGGCGGCATCTCTGGAGAGAAGGAATTGGGTGATAATTCGGGTCGAGACCTTTCTTCAGACTGAGAGTCAGGTGAGAGGGAAACCGAGAGATATGAAAAGGTGCATAGAACAAATTAATGAATGATATGCACAAAGACAGATCAAAGCCAGCAACGATGATCAGGAAAAGGTGGAGCCCATAGTGGTCCATTGTTGGCTGTGGAGATGGTGGCAGCGAGTAATACAAACAGTGAAACTCAGCAGGGCGACAGTGAAACTAGTACGAAGGTACACACAAAATGCTGAAGACAGAAGAAGGGTCTCGACCCGAATCGTCACCCATTCCTTCTCTCCAAAGATGCTGCCTGTCCCGCTGAGTTACTCCAGCATTTTGTGTCTACGTTTGATTTAAACCAGCATTTGCAGTTCCTTCCTTTGCAGTGAAACTCGTACGACAACCACGGTGGGAGAGGGATGGAGAGATAGGGGCGGTCGAAGCTCCCGCGTCGGGGCGGTCGAAGTTCCTGTGGCCTGGAGCCCCCGAAGTCGGTCTCTAACCAGGGACCACCAGCTCCACGATGTTAACGTCCGCAGGCTCCCGTGGTTGGAGCTCCCGAAGTCGATCTCCAGCAAGAGGCCGCCAGCTCCACAATGTTAGGCCGCAGTGCGGACGGAGATACGATACAGAAGAAAATCGCATCTCCGTCAAGGTGAGAGATTTTAAAAAGTTTTCCCCCAACTCCCCACCCACCCCCCCTCCCCCCACCCCCCACATAAAACAAGCTAAAGAACACTAGAACATACATTTAATACATACTGTAAAACAACAAAGAAGGCAGGGACGACGACACTGTTGGCGAGGCAGCCACTGCGGGTGCCACCCGGTGATTTAGACACCAATTACTCCAAAAAAAATTAATCCGGATCTCACCTTCATCTATTCTAGCCACCTCCCACCATCTCAAATCTCTTGCATCAAGCTCCATTTTATACAACCATTACGACTAATGATCTCCAAACTTTTCCAACTGCTGCCTGCTACGACTCCAAATCCCTTATCTCTGGTGTTGACCAAATGGTCTTTAAACTTTCGAGATACAGTGCAGAAACAGGCCCTTTGGCCCACTGAGTCCGTACCGACCTGTGATCATCCCATTTACCAATACCATCCGACACACTAGGGACCATTTACAATTTTACCAAAGCCGATTAACCTACAAGCCTGTACGTCTTTAGAGTGTGAAAGGAAACTGGAGCACCCGGAGAAAACCCACGCAGGTCACGGGGAGAACGTACAAACTCCTTACAGACAGCACCCGTAGTCAGGATCGAACCTGGCTCTCTGGCGCTGTAAGATAGCAACTTTACCACTTTAGTTTAATCACATTCTTCATCAACCTCATATATATCATCCATACTTACACCACTTATTGTGATTCACTTGAATCATGTGGGCTTGTAGGTTAATTAGCCTCTGTAAATTGCCCATGGCGTGCATGGAGTGGATGTAAAAGTGGTGTACCATGGAACTCGTGTGAATGAGTGGTCGATGTGGACTCAGTGGGCTGAAGGACCTGTTTCCATGCTGTATTTTTCAATCAATACACTCTACCCTGAACCTTCCTGAACCACAGTGACTAGTGGGGACCAGTGCTGGGACACCAGCTATTTACAATATATATTAATGATTTGGACGAGGGAATTGAATGCAACATCTCCAAGTTTGCGGATGACACGAAGCTGGGGGGCAGTGTTAGCTGTGAGGAGGATGCTAGGAGGCTGCAACGTGACTTGGATAGGTTAGGTGAGTGGGCAAATGCATGGCAGATGCAGTATAATGTGGATAAATGTGAGGTTATCCACTTTGGTGGCAAGAACAGGAAAGCAAACTATTATCTGAATGGTGTCCGATTAGGAGAAGGGGTGATGCAACGAGACCTGGGTGTCGTGGTACACCAGTCATTGAAAGTAGGCATGCAGGTGCAGCAGGCAGTGAAGAAAGCGAATGGTATGTTGGCATTCATAGCGAGGGGATTTGAGTATAGGAGCAGGGAGGTTCTGCTGCAGTTGTACAGGGCATTGGTGAGACCACATCTGGAGTATTGCGTACAGTTTTGGTCTCCTAATCTGAGGAAATACATTCTTGCCATAGAGGGAGTACAGAGAAGGTTCACCAGATTGATTCCTGGGATGACAGGACTTTCATATGAAGAAAGACTGGATAGACTCGTCTTGTACTCGCTGGAATTTAGAAGATTGAGGGGGGATCTTATAGAAACTTACAAAATTCTTAAGGGGTTGGACAGGCTAGATGCAGGAAGATTGTTCCCGTTATTGGGGAAGTCCAGAACAAGGGGTCACAGTTTAAGGATAAAGGGGAAGTCTTTTAGGACCGAGATGAGAATTTTATTTTTTCACACAGAGAGTGGTGAATCTGTGGAATTATTTGCCACAGAAGGTAGTTGAGGCCAGTTCATTGGCTATATTTAAGAGGGAGTTACATGTGGCCCTTGTGGATAAAGGGATCAGGGGGTATGGAGAGAAGCCAGGTACGGGATACTGAGTTGGATGATCAGCCATGATCATATTGAATGGTGGTGCAGGCTCGAAGGGCTGAATGGCCTACTCCTGCACCTATTTTCTATGTTTCCTCCTGCCCCTCTACCCTAGAAAAGAGATACGGAGGAATTTCTTTAGACAGAGGGTGGTGAAAATGTGGAAATCATTGCCACAGACAGCTATGGAGGCAATGTCGATGGATATTTTTAAGGTGGAGATCCTTTTTTCCACAGATGCTGTCTGACCTGCTGAGTTACTCCACTCAGTTTCTGTGTCTATCTTCGGTTTCAACCAGCATCTGCAGTTCCTTCCTACACTTGTTCCCTACCACAACTTTGGTACATCAAGATGTTGCAATTAGCTTACAGTACAACCAAATCAAAATATGACTTTAAACCAGAAAGAGAATTTATTTAGTCAGAGGGTGATGAATCTGTGGAATTCATTAGCACGGGTGGAGGCCAAGTCAATGGATATTTTAAAGGTGGAGATTGACAGATTCTTGATTAGTACGGGTGTCAGGGGAGAAAGCAGGAGAATGGGGTTGAGAGGGAAAGATAGATCAGCCATGAGTGAATGGTAGTAGACTTGATGGGCCAAATAGCCTACTTCTGCTCCTAGAACTAATGAATTGACACCTTTACAGCACCTAATGCACCGGGTTAGGCTTTATTCTTGCCACGTGTACCGGGGGACAGTGAAAAGCTTTGCTTTGCACGCTATCCAATCCGAGCAGAAATACTACTATAAACGTAATCAAGTCAAACTCAAGTGCAATAGGTAGAGGAAAGAGGAAGATACAGAGTGCAGAAATATGCAGAGTGAGCATTGTAGCACATCGGTTCTATGTCCTTGACACAGTCACAGGGGGAACGTGCAAGCTCCACACGGACAGCACTGGAGGTCAGGAATGAAGCTGGGTGTCGGGAGGTGTGAGGCGGCAGCTCTGTGCCGCGTTACACGCCGTGTGATCGTTGCTGCAGAGTTCTGTGTGTGCCATTGGCAACTCTGCACTCTGGCCCTGAAACGCCTCTGGGACCAGAAAGCGAGCGAGTAGCAGGAACTGAAGTAGGAGTCATCCAGAATCCCGGCAGCCACCGTGGCATCCTAAATAAACCCTCCTCTGGCGAGGCAGGGAGCCAGTCAGAGAGGCTGGGAGTGGAGACCAGATTTGTCCACGTCGGCACAGCTGCAATATGGAGCCCGCTGCACTGGTACGGTGTGTAGTAACATGTTCAAGCTTTGTCTTTTCCCACCCCTCTTTAGGTCATGTCAGCCGCAGGGGTTGATGCCCCTGCTGAAACAAGACTGTGAACCTGGTGAAGCTGCCCTCTGCTCCAACCCCAAGCTGGCCTTTTGCTTTTATTCTGTGTTGATGTAAATGCTTTGCAGAGGCTGGGATCCACAACTCCGCCGGGGGGGGGGGGGGAGGGGGGGGATTCCGATCTGGAATTAGTCGCTATATATATATATATATTTATTTTTTAATATTCTTTGTAAGACTAAACCACAAAGTTGAAGAAAACGCTGCCCTGGACTGTCTTCCTTGTCTCGAGTGTCGAGTAAAGTTGTAAGATAGATCAGATATATGGGCGGAAAACTGGATGTAAATGTTGATGTAACAATTTGCTACTTCACCGGGCTTGTTGCTTTTAGTGAAACAGCTGGGCGTCGGTATCGCGTCGAAATATATAAGCGTTGGAAAGATTTCTTGCTCTAGCTGTTTATTATCTTAATAAGCAATTTGGGAGTCTGTCGGCTGAGATTATCCCCGATTTGCTTTTGAAGATCGACCCAGGTCTCTCAAGCCAAAGGTTCTGTCATACACTTTGGCTCTGTCGCTGGGAAGTCAGTGCATGACAGAACTTTGTCTTGGAATGACCCCAACTACAATCTCTGAGCGGCTTCTAAGCAGAAGGACTGTCTCTCAAATTAACATATGGTTCAAAAGTCAACTTTTTTTTTTTAAATCACAAAGTTTGTTGCCATATTTTACACACACACACTAAAAAAAAAAGTGAATTACAATATTCGTCCTTTCAAGTGTGTGGGGATTGTCCATATAAAGTATCGAGTTTTACTTCTTCGGTGTGTTTGTGGGCTGATGGTGATCTAATGGGTTCAGTCTGTGATGTGGCGCTCCTAGAGACACGTGTAACACTTCCGGAAGCCAGCGTGAAGAGTTTCTACTTGGTGTGAAGTGTAGGTAAAATGACTGGCGCACCCTCACCTACCGCCGCCTTCGCTCCCGTTTGTCCCCTTCAGATTGCAGAGGGATATTCAGTTCTGTGGCAGCCCTTTCAAATTTAAAAACCTGCAGGGCCGGTGTTTTGCACATATGTCAGTCAGTGCGTGTGATGCAAAGAGTTATATTGCCAACAGTGCAGGCGCCTTTGCCCCACTGACAGACGGTGGGCTGGGTACTAAAGTTCAAACCTGAGCAGAATTTGTAGACATCTATGTCTCCTTAGTTTGTATGTTTCGTAAATTCTCTCCAGCAAACTTATACTCTGAGCAGGAACAGAACAGTGTGTGGGAAGGAACTGCAGATGCTGGTTTAAACTGAAGAAAGACGCAAAGTGCTGGAGTAACTCAGCGGGACAGGTAGTGTGGGGTCTCGACCCGAAACGTCACCCATTCCTTCTCTCCTGAGATGCTGCCTGACCTACTGAGTTACTCGAGCATTTTGTAAATAAATCTCAGCGGGACAGGTAGCATCTCTGGAGAGAAGGAATGGGTGACGTTTCGGGGAGAGAAGGAATGGGTGACGTTTCTGGGAGAGAAGGAATGGGTGACGTTTCGGGTAGAGAAGGAATGGGTGACGTTTCCGGTCGAGACCCTTCTTCAGACTAAAGAAACGTCACCCATTCCTTCTCTCCAGAGATGCTGCCTGTCCTGCTGAGTTACTCCAGCATTTTGTGTGTCTACCTTAGGAACAGAACAAATTCGTTGCTGCAAAACTCAGCGACCAGATGCTAATTACATGTATTCTGTGGCAATAACTTGCAGCAATAATTGACAGGAAATGAGCCGAATCTCTGCAGACTTGCTGGGAAGACGAGTATGGTTCTATGCAACCTTGTGTGAACAAACAATATCTGGGTGTAAGACACAACAGTGGGTAGAAAATGGGATTCTCACCCCTTTCTATCAACACGTGTCCCTTTTTTTCCCCCTCTCCCCTTGTTCTCAGTCTGAAGAAGGATCTTCAACCAAAACGTCATCCCTTCCGTTTTTCCACAGATGCTGTCTGACCCGCTGAGTTACTCCAGGTTTTTGTGTCTATCCTCGGTTTCCACCAGCATCTGCTGTTCCTTCCTACACGTGTCTCCCTACCACAGGTTTAGTATAGCAAGACGTTCCAAATAGCTCGCAATACAACCCAATCAAAATCTGACTTTAAACAGGAGAGAGAATTTATTTAGTCAGAGGGTGTTGAATCTGTGGGCATTGCCACAGACTGCTGTGGAGGCCAAGTCAATAGATATTTTTAAGGTGGAGATTGACAGATTCTTGATTAGTACGGGTGTCAGGGGAGAAAGCAGGAGAGTTGGGTTGAGAGGGAAAGATAGATCAGCCATGAGTGAATGGAGGTAGACTTGATGGGCTGAATGGCCTAATTCTGCTCCTAGAACTTATGAGAAGGGAGTGGTTTGTCGAGGACAGGTGAATGGGGCCTGGTCAATTAGTTGAAGGCACAGCTGCTGTGGGTACTGTCTCGCTGGAAAACCTAGGTCAGAAGAGGAAGAGAACGGAGATCGTGAAGGATTCAGAAGCAGCAGGTTCGAGATTGTGGGGGGGGGTTTAGAGCATTAGAACATTAGGATAAGGGTTCTAAATAAAGCAACCTCAGGGTAATTAATGCGAGTGGGAGCAGGGGCAGAAGGGGATGGTTACTCTATCCTAGTGCATGGTGAATGCACATTTAACACTGGCAATGCAACCCAACCCAATCAACCTCTCCCCTCTCTCAGTAGAAAGATGCACCTGATAGCAAACCATTTAACCCTCAATTTTGCCTGCAAATGCTGGCTGACTGCTGTGAATTTTCAGCAGTGGCTATTTTTGATTGAGATTGAGATGGGTTTTTTTTGGGGGTGGCACAGTGATAGAGTTGCTGCCTCACCGTGCCAGAGACCCGGGTTCGATCCTCATCACAGGTGCTGTCTGTGCGGAGTTTGTACGTTCTCCCTGTGACGCCGTGGGTTTTCTCTTGAGTTCTCCGGTTTTCTCCCACGCTCCAAAGAATTGCAGGTTTTGTATGTTAATTGGTTATTGTAAATTGTCCCCAGTGTGTGTAGGATAGTGTTGGTGTACGGGGTGATCGCCCATTCCCACACTATATCTCTAAAGTAATTTCCAACATTATTTTAGCAATTCACTGCTGCCTCCTCCTTGGGACTTCTGATCTGAAATGTGCAGACCAGAGGCAGCCTGGTCATTGTTTCACTGTTCATTATCCAGCGCTGCACGAACACACTGGCAATCTGTGTCACCAGCACCAGTTAACACTAGAATCCTGCCCCCCGCCCCATATGTTAGAACGTTGTCACATCTGCACACAATCTCCATGAAAACCCATCCTGAAACTGATGCAATTCCAACCCGTTAAGTCATAGGAGCAGAAGCAGGCCATTCGGCCCATCGAGTCTACTCAATGGCCCATTCGGCCCATCGAGTCTACTCAATGGCCCATTCGGCCCATCAAGTCTACTCTGCCATTCAATCATGGCTGATCCATATTTCCCTCTGCCTAATTTCCCTGACTTCTCCCCACAACCCTTGACACCCTTACCAATCAAAATCTGTCAATCTCCGATCTCCAGTTTGGTATCTGGCCCTCCATAAATGTTAAACAGAAACATAGTAATAGAGAAAATAGGTGCGGGAGGAGGCCATTTGGTCCTTCAAGCCAACACCACCATTCATTGTGATCATGGCTGATAATTCACAATCAGTAACCTGTGCCTGCCTTCTCCCCATATACCTTGATTCTACTAATGGCAATTTATTCTTAATTGTTAACTGTGTGTTTGTGTTGTCATTTGTGAGCGGAGCACCAAGGCACATTCCTTGTCTATGCACATACTTGGCCAATAAACTTATTCATTCATCCATTCATTCAAATTGGGGGATTTAAAGATGGGGGGGGGTTGCTACCTGCACTGCTTTTTGCACTGCGGTTGTTGGCTGGGGTTGGGGCCTTGGGTTTCTGGAGTGGGGCTTGTATCCGTGACCGGACATGTACGACGGAGAACGAGACTGAGGGAGCCCCGCCCGTCTCTTGCATTTCCTTCCCTCCGTTGCTGCATTTCCTGCAGGAAGCCAAGATGGTTCTTGGCAAAAGCACCAAAGCAACATGATCCAAGATGGTGCCCATGGCCAGCGACTCCTTGTGTGTGACCTGCAATCACGCATTACAGTGGCTGCACTCTGATCTGTAATGGCTCGACTGCAATCATGTGTTGTCTTTCCGCTGGCTGGTTAGCACGCTACAAAAAAAATCTTTTCACTGTATGTACCTGACAATAAAACAGAACTAAACATGAACGTGTTAACCCATGATGAGCGTTTGTCGGCACTGGGCCTGTACTCACTGGAGAAGGGGGTTAAGAGGGAGAGATAGATCAGCCATGATTGAATGGCGGAGTAGACTCGATGGGCCGAATGGCCTAATTCTGCTCCTGTTCCTTATGGCATCAGATCCCTGCGTGTCGCGGACAGGGAGGACTTTTCACTGGTTGGAGATGCCCATTGTTTCTGTCTCCCTTGTGTTGTGCTTTCAGGAACCTTCCCTCTACACTGTGAAGGCGATCATCATCCTGGACAACGATGGGAACCGCCTCTTTGCCAAGGTAGCCACTGGAAGATTCACGTGTTTTATTTTTCAGTAATGTCATGCATGAGGCAATCCACTTGTCTCACTTCCTGCTCCCACTCTTCCCTCTTTCTCTCTCTCTCTCTCTCCCTCTCTCCCCAGTATTATGATGGCACCTACCCCTCCACAAAGGAACAAAGGAATTTTGAAAATAATATTTTCAGCAAGACTCACAAGAACGACAGTAAGTGTGACAGCTTTCCCCTGCCATTGCCAAAGCGCGGCTGGACGTCATCGCCTTCTGGGGTGTGGGCCCCATTGGGTGGCCATCAGGTCATAAGTGACAGGAGCAGAATTAGGCCGTTCGGCCCATCAAGTCTACTCCGCCATTCAATCGTGGCTGAATTATCTCTCCCTCCTAACCCCATTCTTCTGCCTTCTCCCCATAACCTCTGACACTCGTACTAATCAAAAATCTATCTCTGCCTTAAAGACATCCACTGACTTGGCCTCCACAGCGTTCTGCGGCAAATAATTCAACAGATTCACAACCCTCTGACTAAAGAAATTTCTCCTCATCTCCTTCCTAAAAGAAGTCCAGGTGTGCCTGGACTGGTCCCAGTCTCACCTTGTACTGGGAGGAGTTTTCTAAAGAAAGGTCCCAACCTGAGACATTGCCAGTGGTCAAGATGTCATGGGGGAAGGGAAGGCAGGAGATTAGGGTGGAGAGGCAAAGATAGATCAGCCGTGATTGAATGCCGGAGTAGACTGGATGGGCCAAATGGCCTAATTAATGTCTTGTGGTCTTTTACTCAAGATTCTGCTCCGAGAACATATTGCCTGTCCATTTCCCTCCACGGATGCTGCCTGACCTGCTGAGTTTCTTCAGCACTTTGTGTTTTGGGGTTTAGATTTTTTTTAATTTGGAGATACAGCGCAGAAACAGGCCCTTCGGCCCACCGAGTCCACGCCGCCCAGCGATCCCCGCACATTAACACTATCCTACACACCCTAGGGACAATTTTTACATTTGCCCAGCCAATTAACCTACATACCTGTACGTCTTTGGAGTGTGGGAGGAAACCGAAGATCTCGGAGAAAACCCACGCAGGTCACGGGGAGAACGTACAAACTCCGTACAGACGGCGCCCGTAGTCAGGATCGAACCTGAGTCTCCGGCGCTGCATTCGCTGTAAGGCAGCAACTCTAACGCTGCGCCACCGTGTCGGGTTCAGAGGGGAAAATGGATCAGCCATGACCGAATGCAGAGTGCCAAATGGCCTAATTCATGTCTTATGGTCTTTTACTGTCGATTCCAACATCTGCACTTGTTTGTGTCGACATTTTCAGCCTTTTGTTTTTAACATCTGGGCATCATTACAGGCAGGGCAGCATTGATTGCCAATTCCTCATTGCCTTTGAGGAGATGCCAGTGAACCACAGCCTGGTACTGCTGAAGTCCTCTGGTGAAGGTGCTCACATAGTTTAGAGTTACAGCATGGCACCATGCCCTTCGGCTCACCCAGTCTGCACCAACCAGCGATCACCCCTACACTAGCTCGCTCCTACACTCCAGGGACAATATACAGAAGCCAATTAATCTACAAACTCGTTGGAATGTGGGAGGAAACCTGAGCACCCAGAGAAAACCCACGCGGTCATCGGGAGAACATGCAAACTCCACACAGGCAGCATAACTTTAGTTTAGTGTTGAGCTGCAGAGGCCGTTTAATATTTGGGATGGGGGAGGAAACGTGAGCACCCGGAGAAAGCCCACGCAGTCACAGGGAGAACCTGGAAACTCCACACTGCCAAGGTGAGGCAGCAACTGATCCAGACAGAGCAACTGTGATTACATCATGGAAGGTAGACACAAAAAGCTGGAGGAACTAGAACTCAGCGGGCCAGACAGCATCTCTGGAGAAAAGGTTTGGGGTCGAGGCCCTTCTTCGGGGAAAGGGTAAACACGAGATGTAGAAGGTGAAATAGAGAGATATAGAATAAGTAATGTACATACCCAGATCAGAATAGCAGGCAACTTGGAAGGGAACAAGCAAAGGTTCATCTTGGTTCCTCATTTGGATTGTTATTGAGTGCGGAGATGAAGAGTTTTGGATTCAGTGGAGGTGTGGGGCAGTTCTGATTAGAGATGAGGGGAGGGGGAGGGGAGGGGTGGTTAATTCAATCAGAATTCTAACGCTCCTTCTCCTTTGACTGAAAACAGGTGAGATAGCGTTCCTCGAGGGGCTGACTGTCATCTACAAGAATTCTGTCGATCTGTACTTCTACATTGTAGGGAGTCCACACGAGAACGAGGTAAACGCAGACAGATCGAGTGGTCGTGTGTACAAGGCCACAGTAAGCAGCGGGAAGACAACTCCCAAAACAGTAGACCATTTGTGCCAGTGCGGTTGGGTCGCCAACTGTCCCGTATTAGCCGGGACATCCCGTATTTTGGGCTAGATTAGTTTGTCCCGCCCTTGTCCCGTTTTAGTAGGGTTGCCAACTTCCTCACTCCCAAATAGGGGACAATGGGTGACGTCACCACCCCGCGACCTCGCCCAGCCAGCGGCCACGTGCTCCTGCTCCTGCTCCACCAATGGCCAGTTTAAAGTATAGAAGTGCGACTTCTAAACCTTTTGCCTTGCTCGCCCATCCTCGACAGTTCACCACGCTGGGGCTAACTCGATTAGAACCTCACCCTGCTCCTGCCTTCAATGGACTTTATTTTCCAAAGTAATTTTTGCAAAGAAGATTGAGAGAGAGAAGGCGTAGATTTCATTATAAATAACAAAGGCTCATATTGCTCTTTTAAACCAGCTTTATGCACTGTTTCGGCCCATATGATGCCCCTCTGTTAATGAGGTTATTTCCACAGGCTCTGTCTCATTTCCCCATGCACAGTTTAATTGCAGCAGTCCAGTCTTTCACTTTGTTTTCAGTCCCATCCTTGCCCTTGCCTTGCTCTCCCTATCGCGACTATTCTCTGCCATCTCTGCATTCTTTTGGTGAACACACCTTGCACACCCAGCCCCTTGCACACCCAGCCCATTGCACACCTCCAGATTCGGGGACAGTTTCTTCCCAGCTGTTGTCAGACAACTGAACCATCCAACCACCAACGAGAGAGCGGTCCTGAACTACCATCCACCTCATTGGTGACCCTCGGATTATCCTTGATCGGACTTTGCTGGCTTTATCTTGCACTAAACGTAATTCCCTTATCATGTAATCTCTACACTGTGAACGGCTCGATTGTAATCATGTATTGTCTTTCCGCTGACTGGTTAGCACACAACCAAAGCTTTTCACTGTACCTCGGTACACGTGACAATAAACTAAACTAAACTAAACTTGGGCAACAATGATAGGGTCTTCGGAGAGGGGCTATTCCCCATAAAAACACCCGCCACCAACCCTCCTTGTGAATGACAATCAGGGAGAGAATGTTTATTCAGTTTACAGAAAGCATCATCTCCTTGGCAACAGCGGTGATGTAGTCATGGTAACAGTGAGATGGTAAGATAGTGTGATGGAGAGCAGCACTGAGAAAGCACAGTTCAGAAAGTAATGGAGAGCCCTTGAGATCATGACCCGACAGTTTAGAACACAACAAATATAAGGAGACGTACGATACTGCAGATGCCGGAATCTTGAGCAAAAAAACAAATTGCTGGAGGAACTCAGTGGGCCAGGCAGCATCTGTAGAGGGAGACTAGGGTTGCCAACTTCCTCATTCCCAAATACAGGACAAAGGGTGACGTCACCGCCCCGTGCCCCACGTGACCTCACCCAGCCAGCGGCCACGTGCTCCTGGCCCGGGCGGCCGCCATTGGTGGAGCGGGAGCACGTGGCCGCTGGCTGGGTGAGGTCACGGGGGTGGTGACGTCACCCTTTGTCCCATATTTGGGAGTGAGGAAGTTGGCAACCCTACTAATATGGGACAAGGGCGGTCGCGTACGGGACAAACTAACTTAGCCCAAAATACGGGATGTCCCGGCTAATACGGGACAGTTGGCGACCCTAAGAGAGGCAGAACTCTGACACTAACACTGTCCATTTCCTCTACAAGTGCTGCCTGACCTACTGAGTTCCTCCAGCACTTTGTGTTTTGCTCAAGATTCCAACATCTGCAGTTCCTTGTGTCCCGGTCAGTACTACCTCCCTTCCTCCCCAGCACCACATCAAATGCCCTGTGAAACACAGACATAGATACATAGATGGCAAGAGTAGGCCATTTGGCCCTTCGAGCTAGCACCGCCATTCAATACGATCATGGCTGATCATCCAAAATCAGTACCCTGTTCCTGCTTTCTCCCCGTATCCCATTATTCCTTTAGCCCAAAGAGCTAAATCTAACTCTCTCTTGAAAACAAGACTAGTTACGCTTGTAATCTGGCAAACGTACTGGTCCTGGGTTTATTATCGTCATGTGTACCGAGATAGAGTGAAAATCTTTTTACCCGATAAAATCGCACCATACATCAGTGTTATACATCACCATACCTAGAGTTATAGATGAATTCATCGTGGAAAAAGGCCCTTCGGCCCATCGAGTCCGCGCTGACCAGCGATCTCCGCACACTAACACTATTAAAGTTAAGAAAATTAAAGTGTGCTGGTTCTCCAGTATCTCCCCTAGATCCATCCTTGACAAATCATATAGAATTTATTTTGTATCAGCCAACCACGTTGACTCCATCTTGTGCTGTGAGTTCCACACCAACCTCCATCTTGTGGTTTAGTTTAGTTTAGAGATACAGCGCGGAAACAGGCCCTTTCGGCCCACCGGGCCCACGCCGCCCACGCCGCCCAGCTATTCCTGCACATTAACACTATCCTACACCCACTAGGGACAATTTAAAAAAAAAACATTTACTAAGCCAATTAACCTACGTCGTTGGAGTGGAATCTCTGTTGTAGATTTTACTCCTTTCTGGTTGCCATGGGGCCCATTCTAAAAATCTAGACTATTCTAGAATATCAGCACCAATATATCCACAAATCACATTCAAAATCTCTTTTAAATTTCAAGTAGAGAGATAGCGTGAACATGTGGTATCATTATCTCTGTTTCACTGTTTTTTTAACCAAATAAATTAGTTCCAAGTTCCTCATTTCTGCTTGACACATGATTCTGTTTCATATACTGCTTGAAAATGGGGTGAGAAAAGTCTCCACAGTCCCTCTTCCATATTTAGTGGACCTACATTTGAGAAGATTGACGAGGATGTTGCCGGGGCTAGATGGGTCTGAGCTACAGGGAGAGGTTGAGCAGGCTGGGACTCTGTTCCTTGGAGCGCAGGAGGGCGAGGGGTGATTTTATAGAGGTGTATAAAATCATGAGATGAATAGATCGGGTAGATGCGGAGAGTTTCTTGCCCAGTCATGGAATCGGGGACCAGAGGACATAGGTTCAAGGTGAAGGGGAAAAGATGTAATAGGAATCCGAGGGGTAACTTTTTCCCACAGAGGGTGGTGAGTGTATGGAACAAGCTGCCAGAGGAGGTAGTTGAGGCTGGGACTATCCCAACGTTTAAGGAACATTTGGACAGGTACATGGATAGGACAGGTTTGGAGGGGTATGGACCAAGCGCAGGCAGGTGGGACTAGTGTAGCTGGGACATTGTTGGCCGGTGTGAACGAGTTGGGCCGAAGGGCCTGTTTCCACACTATATCAGTCTATCACTGTTTGCTTTAATCGCTCCCATTTTGGCTCTGCTGATTAATTGTTACGGTAATACATTCTCTTGTTCATTCTGTACTCCATAGTTTGTTTGCTCTTTGTCAGTGCTGAGACGTCTCTAGATTCTAATGCAACCCTTATCTGAGCCCATCATCGATCACCCGTTCACAGTAGCCCTATGTTGATCCCTTTATCAATCTACTTCCAACACACCAGGGCCAATTTACAGAGAGACAAGTAATCTACAAACCCACACGTCTTTGAGATGTGGGAGGAAACTGGAGCTCCCGGATGAAACCCGCACAGTCACGGGGAGAACGTGCAAACTCCACACAGGCAGCACCCGAGGTCAGGATTGGACCCGGGTCTCTTGCAGTGTTGGACAATGTCTTCCACTGTGCACTGTGCCACTCTATCTTACATGTTTTTCCCAGTCTAGTGCTCAATGCTTGTTGAGAAATATGGATTGCATCTTTAAATGTTTGCAATAATTTGTCAGTGCATTTTTTAATCTAGTTTCCCAATCTACAACCTCAAATTACACTCTCATCCGCCTATAATTGACTTTATTTAAATTCATGCCTTTTTGCTCCTCCAGTTTAACCATGACATTTAATTTAAAATTAATTATATCATCATTCTTTCCTCGAAGATCTTTTTTACCTTGCAAGTACTAATTAACTGTCTCATTATACAATACTGAACTTAAAATAGTTATTGCTGTGTTGTTCTCCTTAAAAACAAACCTCAAATGAATTCATAGCACAGAAACAGGCCCTTCGGCCCACAATGTCTGTGCCAAACATGATGCCAAGACCAACTCTTATCTGTACGAAGGAACGGCAGATGCTGCATAGACACAAAGTGCTGGAGTAACTCAGCGGGACAGGCTGCATCTCTGGAGAGCAGGAATGGGTGACATTTCGGGTCGAGACCCTTCTGAAGAAGGAAAGGTCTTCTGAAGAAGGGTCGAGACCTGAAACGTCACCCATTCCTTCTCCCCAGAGATGCTGCCTGACCCGCTGAGTTACTCCAGCACTTGTGTCCATACTTATCTGCCTGCACATGATCCATATCCCTCCATTCCCTGCATATTCAAGTGCCTGTCCAAAAGTCTCTGAAATGGCACGTTTGTGTTTGCCTCCACCATCGTTCCAGCCACCCACCACTGTGTATTTTTTAAACCTCCCCAGCGCATCTCCTTTAAGCTTTGCTCCTCTCACCTCAAAGCTACGCCCTCTAGTATTTGATTTTTCCCATTGATTCTGGGATTGATGAATTTGTGCATTAATTCCTCCTCTGAGATTCTTCTACCAGTTTGCTTTTCCCAGTTAATGCAAAGATAAAAAGACCCAGGGGTTCCTACATTAATTTTAACTCGGAGCCTGGCCTACGACAGCACCCGTAGTCAGGATTGAACCTGAGTCTCCGGCGCTGCATTCGCTGTAAGGCAGCAACTCTACCGCTGCGCCACCGTGCCGCGGGAACGGCTCCGGTATATGCAGTGCGGGGACTAACGGGACTTGGAATAATCACAGCGCCTGCACGTGTAATATATGCAAAAATAACTTAATGCAAGGTAAACTCCAATTAAAGATAGTCCGAGGGTCTCCAAAGAGGTTGATAGCAGCTCGGGACGGCTCTCTAGTTGTTGATTGGATGGTTCCTCTGCCTGATAACAGCCGGGTAGAAACTGTCCCTGAACCTGGAGGTGCCTGGTTTCACACTTCTGTACATCTTGCCTGAGGGGATTAGAGGGAGTGAGAAGAAGGTGAGACTGGTCCTTGCTGATGCTGCTGGCCTTGCTGAGGCAGCATGAAGTGTAGATGGAGTCGATGGAAGGGAGGTTGGGGTTTCTGATGGTCTGTGCTGCAAAATGAGATATTCTTAATGAGAGTTGAGACAGGAGGAGCTGCCAACGAAAACAGGGGCTGTGGTATGAACCCCAACAACCCAACATGAGGGGCGGCGATGGAGTTGCTGCCTCACAGCGCCGGAGAACCGGGTTCAATCCTGACCTCTGGTGCTGTCTGTACGGTGCTGTTTGTACGTTCTCCACGTGAGTTTTCGCTGGGTGATCAGGTGCTTCCCAATCCAAAAGACGTGCGGGTTTGCGGGATAATCGGCTTGGGTAAAGTGCCCCTCTTGTGTAGGATGGGAAACTGGCAGAAGGTAGAAGTAGTGTACGGGGTATTGTAGGGGAGGTGCAGACTCGGTGGGCCGAAGGGCCTGTTTCCACCGTGTATCTCTGAACTAAAACAGTGTCTCTGTTTACAGCTCATGCTAATGTCCGTTCTCAACTGCCTGTTTGAGTCTATGAGTCAGATGTTACGGTGAGTGTGACCTTCTGTCTTCTTGAGTCTGTCTCCATATCTCTTGAGTTAAGAGTGTTTATTTGTTACATGTACCAGGCATAGGGTTGCCAACTTCCTGGTTCTTAAATACGGGACAAAGGGTGACGTCAACACCCCACGTGGCCTCACCCAGCCAGCGGGAGCACGTGGCCGCTGGCTGGGTGAGGTCACGTGGGGCGCGGGGCGGTGACGTCACCCTTTGTCCCGTATTTGGGAGTGAGGAAGTTGGCAACCCTTCTAATACGGGACAAGGGCGGTCCCGTACGGGACAAACCAATTTAGCCCAAAATACGGGATGTCCCGGCTAATACAGTTGGCGACCTTACCGGGGCAAGGTTGACATTCTGCCTTGCTACAGCTTTACAGGCACATTAACATGACAACACGGCAAATAAACAGATTATTAATACACAGCCACCGTTCCAACTCGCTCCCTACCACTTCGGCTTCTACTCCCTTCCCCCCAACGACCCACCTTGACTGTACCTGCCTCCCAGCGCCAGAGTCCTGGGTTCGACCCTGACCTATCTGGGTGGAGTTTGCAACGTTCTCCCGCTGACCATTTGGGTGTTCCAGTCTCCTCCCACATCCCATCGGATTGGTAGCTTAATTGGCCGCAGTTACAAAAAAAGTTGTGTGAAAAACAAAAACAAAAGTTGCCCCTCGGGTTCCTTTTAAATCTCCCCCCCCCCCCCCCCCCCCCTCACTTTAAGCCTATGTCCTCATGTCTTGATTCTCCTACTCTGGACAAAAGACTGCTTATTTACCCTTTCTATTCTTCTCATGATCTTGTACACATCTATAAGATCACCCCTCATCCTCCTGCGCTTCAAGGGATGAAGCCCTAGCCTGTTCAACCGCTCCCTACAGTTCAGGCCCTCAACATTCTCGTAAATCTTCCCTGCACCCTTTCCAGCTGGACAACATCTTTCCTATAACAGGGTGACCAAAACTGAACACAATACTCTTCTGATATCACAACACTCGATCTGAGGAAGGGTCTCGACCGGAAACGTCACCCATTCCTTCGCTCCAGAGATGCTGCCTGACCCGCTGAGTTACTCCAGCTTTTTGTGTCTATCTTCAGATTAAACCAGCATCTGCAGTTCCTTCTTACACAATACTCTTATGTATGGCCTCGCCAATGTCTTGTACAACTGTAACATGACCTCCCAACTTCTATATTCAATGCCCTGACTGATGAAGGCCAATGGACCGAAAACCTTCTTGACCTCCTGTGATACCGCTTTCTGGGAATTATATACCAGCACTCCTAGATCCCTCTGCTCAACAACACTCCCTATCTACTTGTAACACCAATTTCTGGGAATTATGTACCTGCATTCCTAGATCCCTCTGCTCTACAACACTCGCTATCTATTTGTAACACCAATTTCTGGGAATTATATACCTGCACTCCTAGATCTCTCTGCTCTACAACACTCCCTATCTACCTGTGGCGCCACTTTCAAGGAACTATGTACCTGCATTCCTAGATCTTTCTGCTCTACAACACTCCCTATCTACCTGTGGCACCACTTTCAAGGAACTATGTACCTTCAATCCTGGATCCCTCTGTTTTGTAACACACTGCCATTCACTGTGTTAGGACACCTTGTTAAAATTCTGGGGATCATCATTGAAGCAGGGAGAATGTTTGCACTGGTTGGGGAGTCTAAATCGGTCACAGATGTGGACAGGGGAAAGACATTTAGCACTGAGCCGAGAAGAACTGTCTTCCTTTGAGTTTGGTGAATGTATGGAATGCTCTCCCACAGAGAGGTCCAGGCCAAGTCACTGAATCTTTTTTTAGAAGGAGCAAGGTCTATTTATAGAGTCACTGAGCCAGACAGCATGAAGACATTGCAGAAAAAAATGTTCTCCATGTTGGGGGAGTCCAGAACCAGGGGTCACAGTTTAAGAATAAGGGGTCGTTTAGGACTGAGATGAGGATTTTTTTTTTCACCCAGAGAGTTGAGAATCTTTGGAATTCTCTGCCACAGAAGGCAGTGGAGGCCAATTCACTGGATGTTTTCAAGAGAGAGTTAGATTTAGCTCTTAGGACTAAAGGAATCAAGGGATGTGGGGAGAAGGCAGGAACGGGGTACTGATTGTGGATGATCAGCCATGATGATATTGAATCATCTTGAAGGGCCGAATGGCCTACTCCTGCACCTATTGTCTATGTTTCTAAAGCAGGCCCTTCAGTCCGACGCCCCCATGCTGACCCAAGTTGCCTCATTCCACTTGCCCGATCCAGAAACATGTACCTCCAAACCTTCCCTGTCTATGTACAGATCCATCCGTCTTTTATATTCAACATTGCACACACATTGATCACTGGCAGCTGGTTCCAGGAGTGCACCACCCTCTGTGCGGGAAGGGGGGGGGGGAACGTTGCCCCTTGGGCCTTTTTAAAAATCTTTCCCCTCTCATCTGAAACCTGTGCCCTCTAGTTTGAAACTCCCAGACGGTGGAAAAGACTGTGGCTGTCCACCGTTTCTATTTCCCTCATGGTTTTTCTACACTTCCATGTACAAAAAGCATGATGGGGAGAGGGTAGGAATGTAGCTTTGAGATAGATAATCAGATAGACAATAGACAATAGACAATAGACAATAGGTGCAGGAGTAGGCCATTCAGCCCTTCGAGCCAGCACCGCCATTCAATGCGATCATGGCTGATCACTCTCAATCAGTACCCCGTTCCTGCCTTCTCCCCATACCCCCTCACTCCGCTATCCTTAAGAGCTCTATCCAGCTCTCTCTTGAAAGCATCCAACGAACTGGCCTCCACTGCCTTCTGAGGCAGAGAATTCCACACCTTCACCACCCTCTGACTGAAAAAGTTCTTCCTCATCTCCGTTCTAAATGGCCTACCCCTTATTCTCAAACTGTGGCCCCTTGTTCTGGACTCCCCCAACATTGGGAACATGTTATCTGCCTCTAATGTGTCCAATCCCCTAATTATCTTATATGTTTCAATAAGATCCCCCCTCATCCTTCTAAATTCCAGTGTATACAAGCCCAATCACTCCAGCCTTTCAACATACGACAGTCCCGCCATTCCGGGAATTAACCTAGTGAACCTACGCTGCACGCCCTCCATAGCAAGAATATCCTTCCTCAAATTTGGAGACCAAAACTGCACACAGTACTCCAGGTGCGGTCTCACCAGGGCCCGGTACAACTGTAGAAGGACCTCTTTGCTCCTATACTCAACTCCTCTTGTTACGAAGGCCAACATTCCATTGGCTTTCTTCACTGCCTGCTGAACCTGCATGCTTCCTTTCATTGACTGATGCACTAGGACACCCAGATCTCGTTGAACTCCCCCTCCTCCTAACTTGACACCATTCAGATAATAATCTGCCTTTCTATTCTTACTTCCAAAGTGAATAACCTCACACTTACCTACATTAAACTGCATCTGCCATGTATCCGCCCACTCACACAACCTGTCCAAGTCACCCTGCAGCCTTATTGCATCTTCCTCACAATTCACACTACCCCCCAACTTAGTATCATCTGCAAATTTGCTAATGGTACTTTTAATCCCTTCGTCTAAGTCATTAATGTATATTGTAAATAGCTGGGGTCCCAGCACCGAACCTTGCGGTACCCCACTGGTCACTGCCTGCCATTCCGAAAGGGACCCATTTATCCCCACTCTTTGCTTTCTGTCTGTCAACCAATTTTCTATCCATGTCAGTACCCTACCCCCAATACCATGTGCCCTAATTTTGCCCACTAATCTCCTATGTGGGACCTTGTCGAAGGCTTTCTGAAAGTCGAGGTACACCACATCCACTGACTCTCCCTTGTCAATTTTCCTAGTTACATCCTCAAAAAATTCCAGTAGATTTGTCAAGCATGATTTCCCCTTCGTAAATCCATGCTGACTCGGAATGATCCCGTTACTGCTATCCAAATGCTCAGCAATTTCGTCTTTTATAATTGACTCCAGCATCTTCCCCACCACTGATGTCAGACTAACTGGTCTATAATTACCCGTTTTCTCTCTCCCTCCTTTCTTAAAAAGTGGGATAACATTTGCTATCCTCCAATCCACAGGAACTGATCCTGAATCTATAGAACATTGAAAAATGATCTCCAATGCTTCCACTATTTCTAGAGCCACCTCCTTAAGTACTCTGGGATGCAGACCATCAGGCCCTGGGGATTTATCAGCCTTCAGTCCCATCAGTCTACCCAAAACCATTTCCTGCCTAATGTGGATTTCCTTCAGTTCCTCCATCACCCTAGGTTCTCCGGCCCCTAGAACATTTGGGAGATTGTGTGTATCTTCCTCAGTGAAGACAGATCCAAAGTAACGGTTTAACTCGTCTGCCATTTCTTTGTTCCCCATAATAAATTCCCCTGCTTCTGTCTTCAAGGGACCCACATTTGCCTTGACTATTTTTTTCCTCTTCACGTACCTAAAAAAACTTTTGCTATCCTCCTTTATATTATTGGCTAGTTTACCCTCGTACCTCATCTTTTCTCCCCGTATTGCCTTTTTAGTTAACTTTTGTTGCTCTTTAAAAGAGTCCCAATCCTCTGTCTTCCCACTCTTCTTTGCTATGTTATACTTCCTCTCCTTAATTTTTATGCTGTCCCTGACTTCCCTCGTCAGCCACAGGTGTCTCTTACTCCCCTTAGAGTCTTTCCACCTCTTTGGAATAAATTGATCCTGCAACCTCTGCATTATTCCCAGGAATACCTGCCATTGCTGTTCTACCGTCTTCCCTGCTAGGGCCTCCTTCCAATCAATTTTGGCCAGCTCCTGCCTCATGCCTCTGTAATCCCCTTTGCTATACTGTAATACCGACACTTCCGATTTTCCCTTCTGCCTTTCCATTTGCAGAGTAAAACTTATCATGTTGTGATCACTGCCTCCTAATGGCTCTTTTACCTCTAGTCCCCTTATCAGATCAGGATCATTACACAACACTAAATCCAGAATTGCCTTCTCCCTGGTAGGCTCCAGTACAAGCTGTTCTAAGAATCCATCTCGAAGGCACTCTACAAACTCTCTTTCCTGGGGTCCATTTCCAACCTGATTTTCCCAGTCTACCTGCATGTTGAAATCTCCCATAACCACCGTAGCATTACATTTTTGACACGCCAATTTTATCTCCTGATTCAACTTGCACCCTATGTCGAGGCTACTGTTTGGGGGCCTATAGATAACTCCCATTAGGGTCTTTTTACCCTTACAATTTCTCATTTCTATCCATACTGATTCAACATCTCCTGATTCTATGTCACCCCTTGCAAGGGAATGAATATCATTCCTTACCATCAGAGCAACCCCACCCCCTCTGCCCACCTGTCTGTCTTTTCTATACGTTGTGTACCCCTGAATATTCAGTTCCCAGCCCTGGTCCTCTTGTAACCATGTCTCAGTGATCCCTACAACATCATACTTGCCCATGACTAACTGAGCCTCAAGCTCATCCACTTTATTTTTTATACTACGCGCATTTAAGTACAACACTTTAACTTCTGTATTTACCTCCTCTCTCACATCGTTCACAATTGGCCCTGCCCTTAATTTCTTTTCCGCTCTAGAACTTCTGTTCCCATTCTTCCGAGAGTCTTTTGCAATATCTCCTGTATTCCCTTTGACCTCATCTTCATATTCACAATTTGTTAACCCCTCCCCCCCACTACTTAGTTTAAAGCCACAGGTGTCACACTAGCAAACCTGCCTGCCAGAATGTTTGTCCCCCTGCTGTTAAGATGCAACCCGTCCCTTTTGTACAAGTCACCCCTAGCCCAGAAGAGATCCCAGTGGTCCAGAAATCTAAATCCCTGCTCTCTGCACCAGCCCCTCAGCCATAAATTCATACCCTCTATCTCTCTGTTCCTGGCCTCACCAGCACGAGGTACCGGTAGCAGTCCAGAGATAACCACCTTCGACGTCCTACTTCTCAGCGCTTTTCCCAACTCTCTAAACTCCCGCTGTAGCACCTCCTTCCTCTTCCACCCGACGTCATTCGTGCCCACGTGCACAACGACTTCAGGTTGATCGCCTTCCCTCACTAGGATTTTCTGAAGCCGGTCCGTGATGTGTTGAACCCTGGCACCAGGGAGGCAACAGACCATCCTCAAGTCCCTCCTGCTGCCACAGAATCTTCTGTCCGTCCCTCGGACAATGGAGTCACCGACCACTACGGCTCTTCCAGACTTCGGTCTCCCCTGTCGAGTATCCTTGCCAACAGGTCCGCCACTCGGACTGGAAACATCTTCTGCCCCGACAGTTCCCAAGAGGGTATACCTATTTGCAATAGGCACAGCCACTGGGGTCTCCTGTAGTCCACGTCCACTCCCCCCGGAAACAGTCTCCCACCTTCGCTCGACCTGGACCCTTGGCGTGACAGCCTCACAATAGGTCCTGTTGAGGAAACTCTCGCATTCTCGGATGGCCCTGAGGTCATCCAACTGCCTCTGCAACTCCACCACATGTCCCTTCAGGAGCTGCACCTGGACACAGTTCTTGCAGGTGTAGCTCCCAGAAGCTCCCGCGACGTCCCTGTCTTCCCACATCCTGCAGGAAACACACTGCACCAACTTTTCCGCCATCACCTTGTGCCTATAACCAGCTCTGGCTTAAAACAATTGATGGGTGTCGCAGGCTCGAAGGGCTGAATGGCCTCTTCCTGTTTTTAGTTTTGTTCAGAGATACAGCGGGGAAACAGGCTCTTCGGCTCATCGAAGACAGACGCAAAATGCTGGAGTAACTCAGCGGGTCAGGCAGCATCTCTGGAGAGAAGGAATGGGTGACGTTTCGGGTCGAGACCCTTCTTCATACCTTACTTTACCCAGTTTATAGGTCACTGGGTAAAGTAAGGCTTCTGCACTTCCTTGTGTCTAAACTTTTAAAATCTAATATGGCTTTCTTTATAATCCATTTTTCAGGAAGAATGTTGAAAAGAAGTCTCTGATGGAGAACTTGGATGGGGTCTTGTTGATCACGGATGAGATTATAGATGGAGGGTGAGGACAAGTTTAGATTAGAGATGCAGCGCGGAAACAGGCCCTTCGGCCCACCGAGTCCGTGCCGACCAGCGATCCCTGCATATTAACACTATCCTACACACACTGGGGACAATTTACACATACACCAAGCCAATTAACCTACAAGCTTGTAAGTCTTTGGAGTGTGGGAGGAAACCAAAGATCTCGGGGGGGAAAAAACCCTCGCAGGTCACGGGGAGAACGTACAAACTGCGTACACACAGCGGCCATAGTCGGGATCGAACCCGGGTCTCTGGTGCTGCAAGCGCTGTACGGCAGCAACTCTACCGCTGCGCCACCGTGACATGTACTTTCTCAGGCAAGTGCATGTTGTTGGGGATACTGTGGGTATGGCCCTCCCATCAGCTGAACCCCCAGACTCGGGGTACATCATGTGCCCAGTCTGTAGCTTGTAGGGAGACCTGAACACGGACACGTGAGGGGGCGATACGCAGATCGGTAAAGAAAGTAGTTCCTGATGTGGCGTGGTGTCAGAGCGAACATTATTCCTCAGAGAGCAGAGGTGAGAGGGTGAGGGGCTGGATTGCTGTCATCCGGGGTACAGTCAGTGACACAGGGCGCTGGGAGAGGGGTACAGTCAGACACAGGGCGCTGGGAGAGGGGTACAGTCAGTGATGCAGGGCGCTGGGAGAGGGGTACAGTCAGACACAGGGCGCTGGGAGGGGGTACAGTCAGACACAGGGCGCTGGGAGGGGGTACAGTCAGACACGGCGCTGGGAGGGGTACAGTCAGACACAGGGCGCTGGGAGGGGGTACAGTCAGACACAGGGCGCTGGGAGAGGGGTACAGTCAGTGACACAGGGCGCTGGGAGAGGGGTACAGTCAGACACAGGGCGCTGGGAGAGGGGTACAGTCAGTGACACAGGGCGCTGGGAGAGGGGTACAGTCAGACACAGGGCGCTGGGAGAGGGGTACAGTCAGTGACACAGGGCGCTGGGAGAGGGGTACAGTCAGACACAGGGGGCTGGGAGGGGGTACAGTCAGACACAGGGCGCTGGGAGAGGGGTACAGTCAGTGACACGGCGCTGGGAGAGGGGTACAGTCAGACACAGGGTGCTGGGGGAGGGGTACAGTCAGTGGTACAGGGTGCTGGAGGAGGGGTACAGTCAGACACAGGGCGCTGGGGGAGGGGGGTACAGTCAGACACAGGGCGCTGGGAGAGGGGTACAGTCAGTGACACAGGGCGCTGGGAGAGGGGTACAGTCAGTGGTACAGGGTGCTGGAGGAGGGGTACAGTCAGACACAGGGTGCTGGGGGAGGGGGGTACAGTCAGACACAGGGCGCTGGGGGAGGGGTACAGTCAGTGACACAGGGCGCTGGGGGAGGGGTACAGTCAGTGACACAGGGCGCTGGGAGAGGGGTACAGTCAGACACAGGGCGCTGGGGGAGGAGGGTACAGTCAGACACAGGGCGCTGGGAGAGGGGTACAGTCAGTGACACAGGGCGCTGGGGGAGGGGTACAGTCAGTGACACAGGGCGCTGGGGGGGAGGGGTACAGTCAGTGACACAGGGCGCTGGGGGAGAGGGGTTAGAGGGGTACACAGATATGGGGCGCTGGGGGAGGGTGTCAGTGGGGGCCAGTGTGAGGGAGGGGATTATTTTGTCGTCAGGTTGCTGTTTCCTTGTGATGATGTGTGTGGTTTTGCACTAATTCTCCTCCCCTCAGGGTGATTTTGGAAAGTGATCCACTGCAGGTGATTCAGAAAGTCAACTTCAGGGTAAGTTTCGCCCTGGACCAGCGCCCCCTACCCTCTGCGACCTGCAGAGACTCTATCTTCTGCAACTCTGTCTGTCCGTCTCTCTCACCCCTCTCTCCTTCTCTCCGCTCTACGTCAGACTGTGTCAGAAGCAGCGTATGGCTTCGTCCTCTTTGACTATCTGACGAGCGGCAGCAACCCCGACAGTCGACCTCTCAACTGAGGACGGGGAGTGCGCAGGTACAGGCGTGGAGCACTGACCCCCGCATGAGACCGCCCGGCCCCTCTCTGCCTGCCTTCCCCCAGCGGCCCACTCTCGCGGAGCCTGCAACACCGAGACAAACGCAGAGAAAGATCAGCGATCCACTCCTGACATCAGTCTGAAGAAGGGTCCCGACCCGAAACGTCACCCATTCCTTCTCTCCCGAGATGCTGCCTGTCCTGCTGAGTTACTCCAGCACTTTGTGTCTACCTTCGATTTAAACCAACATCTGCAGTTGTTTTTCCTACACTCTGGAAAGGTGCTGTTTCTCGCTCTTGATCCTGCGACCTTTTTTCCTGCTTTCTACCCGTTTTCACAAGATGCAAAATGACCGATTACTGAGTTACGTGTGGGGCGTTTGACTCGTCTTACTGAGATTTTAATGTCCTTTCAGGTCGATGATACACCTTTAACTGAACAGAGTATGGCTCAGGTAAGGCTTTTGAAATCGCTCCCACCCACCCACCCCCCGCGATCTCAGAGATACAGTTTAGTCACAGTTACACAGAACGGAAACAGACCCTTCGGCCCACCTCTTCCACGCCTCACTGGGCTAGTTGCCTCACTGGGCTAGTTGCCTCACTGGGCTAGTTGCCTCACTGGGCTAGTTGCCTCACTGGGCTAGTTGCCTTACTGAGCTAGTTGCCTCACTGGGCTAGTTGCCTCACTGAGCTAGTTGCCTCACTGGGCTAGTTGCCTCACTGAGCTAGTTGCCTCACTGGGCTAGTTGCCTCACTGAGCTAGTTGCCTCACTGGGCTAGTTGCCTCACTGGGCTAGTTGCCTCACTGGGCTAGTTGCCTCACTGGGCTAGTTGCCTCACTGGGCTAGTTGCCTTACTGAGCTAGTCTCGCTTGCCTGCACCTGTCCTAATCCCTCTGTGCACCTTTCTTATCCATATACCTGCCCAGGTGTCTGTTAAATATTAAATACCACAATTGTACCCACCTCAGGGTGGCACGGTGGCGCAATGGTAGAGTTGCTGCCTCACAGCGTCAGAGACTCGGGTTTGATCCCGACTCCGGGTGCTGTCTGTACGGAGTTTGTACGTTTTACTTGTGACTGTGACTTTTCTTTGGGTGCTCCAGTTTCCTCCTTATTTATTTCATCTAGGTCTTCTATCAGGTCTCCCCTCAATCTCCAGCGTTCCAGAGAAAACAATCCATGTATAAAAATCATGAGAGGAATAGATTGGGTAGACGCACAGAGTCTCTTGCCCAGAGTAGGGGAATCAAGGACCAGAGGACATAGGTCCAAGGTGAAGGGGAAAAGATTTAATAGGAATCTGAGGGGTAACTTTTTCACACAGACGGTGGTGGGTGCATGGAACGAGCTGCCAGCGGAGGTAGTTGAGGCTGGGACTATCCCAAAGTTTAGGAAACAGTTAGACAGGTGCATGGATAGGACAGGTTTGGAGGGATATGGACCAAATGCAGGCAGGTGGGACTAGTGTAGCTGGGACATGTAGGCCGGTGTGGGCAAGTTGGGCCGAAGGGCCTATTTCCACACTGTACCACTCTATGTCCCCATCCACGTATCTGCCCAAGTGTCTGTTAAATGCCATAATTGTCCCCACCTCAGGGCGGCGCGGTGGCGCAGCGGGTGGAGCTGCTGCCTCACAGCGCCAGAGACCCGGGTTCCATCCTGACTACGGGTGCTGTCTGTACGGAGTTTGTACGTTCTCCCTGTGGCTGCGTGGGTTTTATCCGGGTGCTCAGGTTTCCTCCTCATCTACCTTATCCATGTCTCCCCTCATTCTCCAGCATTCCAGAGAAAACAACCCAAATCTGTCCAACCTGTCCCAGTAGCTAACGTCCCCTAATTCAGGTAGTGTAAGAAAATAACTGCACTGCTGGTACAAATCGAAGGTATTTATTCACAAAATGCTGGAGTAACTCAGCAGGTCAGGCAGCATCTCAGGAGAGAAGGAATGGCTGAAACGTCACCCATTCCTTCTCTCCTGAGATGCTGCCTGACCTGCTGAGTTACTCCAGCATTTTGTGAATAAATACCCCCTAATTCGGGCATTGTTGTGGTACATCTCCTCTGCGCCCTTTCCAAAGGCCTCACTACATCCTAGACCTCTCTGAGTGGCAGCCCGCCAGGGTAACTGCCCCACACCCACCACCCCTCTCTCTCTCTCTTTCTCTCTCTCCCCCCCCCCTCCCGACTCTGGTCTTGGGGTGACGGGAGTTGGCATATGGAGCTGCACCACCACCTGCTGGCTGGCGCTGGTAGGGCAGTAGATACAACTACCTTGCCTCCATTAATACTGAAGGAAGACACAAAGTGCTGGAGTAACTCAGCGGGTCGGGCAGCATCTCTGGAGAGAAGGAATGGGTGATGTTTCGGGTCGAGACCCTCCGTCAGACTGATGTCAGGGGATGGGGCGGGACCCAAGATGTAGGATCACCTTCAAGATAGACACGAAATGTAGGAGTAACTCAGCGGGTCAGGCAGCATCTCTGGAGAGAAGGAATGGGTGACGTTTCGGGTCGAGACACTTCTTATCTTATCTTTATTCCTTTCCCCACCCTCCACTCCCCAAGGTTTTAAATAGTCGTCACCTAAAGGACGCCGACAAAGTTAGACGTTGCAAACATTATTATTGTTAATAACCAATTATTAGGGCGGTCACGGTGCCGCACCGGTAGAGTTGCTGCCTTACAGCGAATGCAGCCCTGAGACCTGGGTTTGATCCTGACTACGGGTGCTGTCTGTACGGAGTTTGTACGTTCTCCCCGTGACCTGTGTGGGTTTTCTCCGAAATTGTCGGTTTCCTCCCAGACTCCAAAGACGTGCAGGTTTGTAGGTTAATTGGCTTGGTAAATGTAAAAATTGTCCCTAGTGGGTGTAGGATGGTGTTAATGTGCAGGGATTGGTGGTCGGCACGGACCCGGTGGGCCGAAGGGCCTGTTTCCGCGCTGTGTCTCTAAACTAAACTACACGTATAAATGTATTTTTGTAAAACATAAGGAGGCTATGAGGATACACTGACTGCCTGCCATTTAATTTCTCTTCCAGGTCCTCCAGTCAGCCAAGGAACAGATCAAGTGGTCGCTGTTGAAATAAATCGGGGAATCACCCCTCTCTCTCTCACTCTCTCTCTCTCTCTGGTCTGCCCACCCCGGCTGACGTGTGTGTCTGTCCAGAAGGCAGCTGGACCTGGCCAGACGTCTCCACCTGTCCTCACAACCCAGCCTACTGTGTGCCAGCCGGCTTGCTCCCTACATTTTAACTCTGGTGTCCCTCCCCAAGTTCCGGGTGACCCCCAAACCTCCGCCAACAGAGTATCTTTATTTTGGTTTGTGTTGGTATTGGGTTATTATTGCCACGTGTGCCCTGCTGTGGGGAGTGACTATGTCGCGTACCACCCAGTCACATCGTAGCGTACACGAGTACAAACCAGCCGCCCACAGTACAACAGGTAGTGCAGGGGGAACAGTACCAGAGTGCAGAATATAGTGTCACATTTACAGAAAAAGTACAAATTTTTCCAAACAAAGTGCAAGAGCCGCAATGAGCTAGGTTGGTAGATTGGGACTTTACTCTAATGAATGAAAGGACCGCTCCTTAGTCTGATATCAGCGGGGAAGAAACTGTAGGTAGACACAAAATGCTGGAGTAACTCAGCGGGTCAGGCAGCATCTCTGGAGAGAAGGAATGGGCAATGTTTCGGGTTGCGGCCCTTTGGGAGATGCTGCCTGACCCGCTGAGTTACTCCAGCATCTTGTGTCTACCTATGATCTGCAGTTTTTCTCCTACAGGAAAGAAACTGTCCCTGAATCTGGTGGTGGGTGGTTTCAAGCTATTGTAACTTCTGCCTGACAGGAGGGAGGTGGGAGGGGGGGGGGGGGGGGGGGGGGGGAGGAGAGAGAATGACCAGGGTGTGAGTGGTCTTTGATTTTGTTGGCTGCTTTCCCTAGACAGTATGAAGTGCAGGTGGAGTCGATTTGGGGGGTGTCTGGCCTGTGTGATGGGGATGGGGCTACAACCACAACTCCCTTCGATTTCTTGCTGTCTGTCTGGTAGATGGGGGAGTGGGAGATGAGGTGGGGAGGTAATCATCCAATAATCATCTAACCAGCCATAGTCTAGATGCCAGTAGCATTGAACTCAGCCACCCCTGCAGTACAGAGCCACAGCTGATAGGAGATGAGGAGGAATTTCTTCAGTCAGATCCGGTGACCTGTTTCGACTAAACATTTTGTGTCCTGTTAATTCACCCTAGACAAGAGCTACAATTCATAAACCACCTTCTATTTTGCGTGTTTTTACAATCTGCTGGACTAAGCGGTTTAGGGAGATACAGCGTGGAAACAGGCCCTTCTGCCCACCGAGTCCACGTCAAACAGTGCCACCCGTTCACACTATTTCTTCGTTATCCCACTTTCTCATCCACACCAGGGGCAATTTACAGAGGGGCCGATTAACCTACAAACCCGCACGTCTTTGGGATGTGGGGGGAAACTGGAGCACCCGGAGGAAACCCACGCGGTCACAGAGAGAACATGTAAACTCCACAGATAAAGCACCTGAGGTCTCTGGCTCTGTGAGACAGCGGTTCTACCCGCTGCACCACCGTGCCGCCCAGCCGCTGGTCAGGCTGGCCCTGCCATGCATTGCATTCTTGCAACTAGCCCTTGGGTCTAGGGTCGCCAACTGTCCCGTATTAGCTGGGACATCCCGCATTTTGGGCCAAATTAGTTTGTCCCGTACGGGACCGCCCTTGTCCCGTATTAGTTGGGTTGCCAACTTCCTCACTCCCAAATATGGGGCAAAGGGTGACATCACCGCCCCGCGCCCCACGTGACCTCACCCAGCCAGCGGCCACGTGTTCCCGCACCACCAATGGCGGCCGCCCGGGCCGGGAGCATGTGGCCGCTGGCTGGGTGATGTCACGGGGGCGCGGGGCGGTAATGTCATCCCTTGTCCCGTATTTGGGAGTGAAGAAGTTGGCAACCCCACTTGGATCCCCCTTCTCAAACTTTCTAACCATCTGTTTGTTCGCCACAATCTTAGCTGCGGTAACATCAGTGGTAGCTGGAGTCTGTGTCCGTCTCTCTCTGCAGCTGTCTAGTCTAGAGAACTAGGGCCTAATTATAAACGGTCTGGAGCGATGTAATCAGCAAAATGCACCTTTTAATTAAAGTCCATTTTTCTAATCCTGTTTAAATCTGTCTTTCTGTGAAGTCCCTGGTTTACACCCGTGTGTTCATGGGGGCTGGATGTGCGTATTCAGCTCTTCATGATGGGTCCGCTGGTCTTCAGACCCTCTCGGAGGGTCTGGCTAGTTACCGGTGACTGAGGGGAGAGCTCAGACGGAGGATCTGTGGATCGAGTAAAACACAAAGTGCTGGAGGAACTTATTGAAACGTATAAGATTATTAAGGGATTGGTCACACTAGAGGCAGGAAACATGTTCCCAATGTTGGGGGAGTCCAGAACCAGGGGCCACAGTTTAAGAATAAGGGGTCGGCCATTTAGGACAGAGATGAGGAAAAACTTTTTCAGTCAGAGAGTTATAAATCTGTGGAATTCTCTGCCACAGAAGGCAGTGGAGGCCAATTCATTGGATGTTTTCAAGATAGAGCTAGATTTAGCTCTTCGGGCTAAAGGAATCAAGGGATATGGGGAGAAAGCAGGAGCAGGGTACTGATTGTGGATGATCAGCCATGATCAAATTGAAAGGGTGTGCGTGTGCTTGTGTGTGGGTGTTTGTGGGGTTGTGGGTGGTGGGGGTGTGGGTGGGGGAGTGTGTGGGTGTGGGGGAGTGTGGGTGGGGGTATGTGTGGGGGTGAGTGGGTGTGTGTGTTTGGGGGGGGTGGGTGTGTGTGTTGGGGGTGTGCGGGTGGGGGTGTGTGTGTTTGGGTGGATGTGTGTGGGGGGGTGGGTGGGGGTGTGTGTGTGGGGGGGGGTGGGTGGGTGTGTGTGTGGGGTGGGTGGGTGTGTGTGTGTGGGGGGGGTGGGTTGGTGTGTGTGTGGTGGGGGGTGGGTGTGTGTGTGGGGGGGGTGGGTGTGGTGGGGGGTGGGTGTGTGTGGGGGGGGTGGGTGGGTGTGTGTGTGTGGGGGGTGGGTGTGTGTGTGTGGGGGGTGGGTGTGTGTGGGGTGGGGTGGGGGGGGTGGGTGTGTGTGGGGGGGTGTGTCTGGGTGGGGTATGAGATTCTGCAGCGTTTTCGCTTTGGCTCCGCCCTCCTGGGGCTAATTTGCATGGCTTCTTCCATTGGCCGTTGTGTAATAACATTGTGACGTCAGTGCTTATTATGATTATTCATGAGAGGCGGGGCCATGCAAATAACTCCCGCGGCATGAATGAATGTATCCGCCCCGACGCACGGCATTTAAAGGCGCCGCTCCCCCGGCAGCAGCAGCTCTGCCACCGGGCACCGTCCCTGTGTCCCTGTCCCCCTGTGTGCCTGCCTCCCTGTCCCTCCCCACTGGTCCATGCCCCCCTGTCCCCCTGGTCCCTACCTCCCTGTCCCCTGCCTCCCTATCCCCTCTGGTCCCTGTCAAGGAGGAACAACGCCGGCTCAGCTTCCTCCCGTGGTTCCCTCATTTTCACAGAGAGTCGGGAGCCGCTTCTAGTGGTTCAGACAAACGATGCAAACAGCGGTGTTGTGGGCAGGGTCTGCGGATGCAGTTCTGCGCCGAAGGATAGACGCAAAAAAATGTTGGAGTAACTCAGCGGGTCAGGCGGCATCTCTGGGGAATAGGAATGGGCGACGTTTCGGGTCGAGACCCTCCATCAGACTGAGAGTCAGAGAGAAAGGAACGGCAGATGCTGGTTTACCCCGAGGACAGACACAAAGTGCTGGAGTAACTCAGTCTAAAGAAGGGTTCCGACTCGAAACCTCACCCATCATTATTCTCCAGAGATGCTGCCTGACCTGTTGAGTTACTCCAGGATTTTGTGTTTATCTTCGGTGGAGACAAACACTTGGGCTCAGCTAAATGCAGAGATTATGTGGATGACTGCCGTAATAGACGACCCTGGGAAGACAAGACAGACACAAAAAGCCGGAGTAACTCAGCGGGTCAGGCAGCATCTCTGGAGAGAGGGAATGGGTGACGTTTCGGGTCGAGACCCTTCTTCAGACTCAGAAGATAAGGCTGTATTTCCCACTTCCCAATCTACTTGGTTGGAGCGCTTTCACATTCTGTACCCTCACTTTCTCGCTGCAACAGGGCGGTGCATTGGCGCTGCAGTCGAGGCACGGGTTCGATCCTGACCTCGGGTGCTTTCGGGGGTGTGGAGTTTGCCCAGTGTCACAATAATGCCAAATAAACTGAGTCTGAAGGAGGGTCTCGACCCGAAACGTCGCCTATTAATTTTCTCCAGAGACGCTGCCTGACCCACTGAGTTACTCCAGCACTTTGTGTCTATCTTCGGTTCAAAACCAGCATCTGCAGTTCCTTCCTGCACATTCTGTGTCCATCTCCAACATAAACTAATCCCATCTGCCTGCATGTGATCCATTCCCCGCATATCCATCTGCCCATCTAAAAGCCTCTTGAACACCACTATCGTATCTGCCTCCACCACCAGCCCCGGCAGCGTGCATTAACAGCAATAATACAATGTTAAAACTGGAATCATATTTACTCAGTCACTCTGCTGCACCGTCCACCTACTGCCACAAGGTGGCGCGCGTTGTCCACGTTGTGGCTTCATGAACGAGGGAGCGCCGCGCTGTGGGAGGGGCGGGGATGAGGGAGCGCCGCGCTGTGGGGGGACGGGGCGAGGGAGCGCCGCGCTGTGTGGGAGGGGCGGGGATGAGGGAGCGCCGCGCTGTGGGAGGGGTGGGATGAGGGAGCGCCGCGCTGTGGGGGGGGGCGGGGTGAGGGAGCGCCGCGCTGTGGGGGGGGGCGAGATGAGGGAGCGCCGCACTGTGGGAGGGGCGGGGTGAGGGAGCGCCGCGCGTTGGGAGGGGCGAGGCTGAGGGAGCGCCGCGCTTCGGCCCAACTCGCCCACACCGGCCAACATGTCCCAGCTACACTAGTCCCACTTGCCTGCGCTTGGTCCATATCCCTCCAAACCTGTCCTATCCATGTACCCGTCTAACTGTTTCTTAAACGATGGGATAGTCCCAGCCTCAACTACCTCCTCTGCCAGCTTGTTCCATACACCCACCACCCTTTGTGTGAAAAAGTTACCCCTAAGATTCCTATTAGTTTTTTCCCCTTCACCTTGAACCTATGTCCTCTGGTCCTCGATTCCTCTACCCTGGGCAAGAGACTCTGTGCATCTCCCCGATCTATTCCTCTCATGATTTTGTACATCCCTATAAGATCTCCCCTCATCCTCCTGCGCTCCATGGAATAGAGACCCAGCCTGCTCAACCTCTCCCTGTAGCTCACACCCTCTAGTCTTTGTAAATCATTTCTGAACCCTTTCAAGCTTGACAATATATTTCCTATAACATGGTGCCCAGAACTCAACACAATATTCTAAATGCGGTCTCACCAATATCTTATACAACTGCAACATGACCTCCCAACTTCTATACTCAAAACTCTGACCGATGAAGGCCAAAGTGCCAAAAGCCTTTTTGACCACCTTACCTACCTGCGACTCGACCTTCAAGGAACCATGCACCTGCACTCCAAGAATCCCCTGCTCTACAACACTACCCAAATGCCTACCATTTACTGTGTAGGTCCTGCCCTTGTTCAACGTCCCAAAATGCAACACCTCACATTTTCCTGTATTAAATTCCATCAACCATTCCTCAGCCCACCTGGCCAATCGATCCACACCCTGCTGCAATCATTCACATCCACCTTCACTATCTGCAAAACCATTAACTTTTGTGTCATCAGCAAAACTGCTAATCTTGCCCTGTTTGTTCTCATCCAAATCATTGAAGTAGATGACAAACAGTAACTGGCCCAGCACTGAACCCTGAGGCACACCACTAGTCACAGGCCTCCAGTCCGAGAAGCAACCTTCCACCATCACCCTCTGCTTCCTTCCATTGAGCCAATTTGCTGTCCATCCAGCTATCTCTCCTTGGATCCCATGTGATCTAACCTTCCAGAGCACCCTGATTGTGGCATCCGTGCCTGATTGAAAAATAACAGTGGCTCAGCGGGTAAAGTTGCTGCCTCACAGTGCCAGAGATCCGGGTTCGATCCTGACCACAGATGCTGTTTGTACGGACTTTGCACGTACTCCCTGTGACCACGTGGGTTTTCTCCGGGTGCTCCGGTTTCCTCCTTCACTCCAAAGAAGTGCAGTTTGCAGATTAATTGGCTTCTGTAAATTGTCCCTAGTGTGTAAGATGGAACTAGTGTACAGGTGATCGTTGGGCCATGAGGACTCGATGGCTGAAGGGCCTGTATCAACACTATCTCTAAACTAAATTAGAAGAGTTCACATTTCCTGTGCTGCACTGCTGGACATTCTCACCAACTATGAACTGATGTAGTGGCTTTGATTTCTCATATCTTTCATTCATTTGTTCTATTTACTTCCAAAATCTCTCGGGTCCCTCTCCCCTGACTCAATCTGATGAAGGGTCTCGACCTGAATCGTCACCCATTCCTTCTCTCCAGAGATGCTGCCTGTCCTGATGAGTTACTCCAGCATTTTGTGTCTATCTATCTTTACATGAGGAACTTTACGGTAGAAACACGGTTATTAATTTATTGAATTTTATTTTCGATGTCCCGATCACCACATAAACTGACATTAGCATGTAGCAAGGAAATGCAGATGCTGGTTTAAACCGAAGATAGACACGAAAAGCTGGAGTAACTCAGCGGGTCAGGCAGCATCTCTGGAGAAAAGGAATGGGTGACATTTCGGGTCTGAAGAAGGGTCTCGACCCGAAACATCGCCCAAACTGGCATCAATGCATTATTCAAAAAAGCTGTTGAAATGTCATAACGAGATGCATTACTATTTGTGTGGGTAGTGTTTACATTTCTGCTAAGCTGCCAAGTAAGGATTTCATTGTTTTTGTCATCGGTACACATGACAATTAAACGCTCTTGAATCTTCATCTGAAGGCCCCCTGTCCAGCATGCAGCATGCATGGCTGCCACTCCTGATTGATGGGAGATGGTGTTTTCAGATACTTTAAAGGATATTGATTTCCCTCGCCCTCTCCTGCTCTCTGCCCCCATGTGTTCCTTCTCCCAGTGCCCCAGGGCCTATTTACCTCCACCCTGCTGCCCCTCAGATCAATTTTGATTTGGTCTGAGGGTTTCAACGCTTGACCCTGTTTGTGAGTCTTATTGATATTCCCACCACTGTCTTCACACCGACCCACGTCGCGGCGTGCAGCGTAGGTTTACTGGTTAATTCCAGGAATGGCGGGACTGTCATATTTTGAAAGACTGGAGCGACTCGGCTTGTATATACTGGAATTTAGAAGGATGAGAGAAGATCTTATCGAAACGTATAAGATTATTAAGGGGTTTGGACACGTTAGAGGCAGGAAACATGTTCCCAATGTTGGGGGAGTCCAGAACCAGGGGCCACAGTTTAAGAATAAGGGGTATGCCATTTAGAACGGAGATGAGGAAAAACTTTTTCAGTCAGAGAGTTGTGAATCTGTGGAATTCTCTGCCTCAGAAGGCAGCGGAGGCCAATTCTCTGAATGCATTCAAGAGAGAGCTAGATAGAGCTCTTAAGGATAGCGGAGTCAGGGGTATGGGAGAAGGCAGGAACGGGGTACTGATTGAGAATGATCAGCCATGATCACATTGAATGGTGGTGCTGGCTCGAAGGGCTGAATGGCCTACTCCTGCACCTATTGTCTATTGTTTGTTGGTCGGGATGAGGTGGCAGGTGAGGGGTGATCCCATAGATTCACAGTTTAGTTTAGAGATACAGCATGGAAACAGGCCTTCGGCACACCGAGTCCACACCGACTAGCGATCACCCTTACAAAGCCAATTAACCTGCAAACTTGCATGTCTTTGGAGTGTGGGAGGAAACCGGAGCACCTGGAATAAAAACCCCCACGCAGGTCACGGGGAGAATGTACAAACTCCGTACAGACAGCACCCGTAGTCAGTATAAGAAAATAACTGCAGATGCTGGTACAAATCGATTTATTCACAAAATGCTGGAGTAACTCAGCAGGTCAGGCAGCATCTCGGGAGAGAAGGAATGGGTGACGTTTCGGGTCGAGACCCTTCTTCAGACTGATGTCGGGGGGTGGGGACAAAGGAAGGATATAGGTGGAGACAGGAAGATAGAGGGAGATCTGGGAAGGAGGAGGGGAAGGGAGGGACAGAGGAGCTATCTGAAGTTGGAGAAGTCAACGTTCATACCACCGGGCCGCAAACTGCCCAGGCGAAATATGAGGTGCTGCTCCTCCAATTTCCGGCGGGCCTCACTATGGCACTGGAGGAGGCCCATGACAGAGAGGTCAGACTGGGAATGGGAGGGGGAGTTGAAGTGCTGGGCCACCGGGAGATCAGTGGCGTTAATGCGGACCGAGCGCAGGTGTTCAGCGAAGCGATCGCCGAGCCTGCGCTTGGGTTTCGCCGATATAGATGAGTTGACATCTAGAGCAGCGGATGCAATAGATGAGGTTGGAGGAGGTGCAGGTGAACCTCTGTCTCACCTGGAAAGAATGTTTGGGTCCTTTGATGGAGTTGAGGGGGGGAGGTAAAGGGACAGGTGTTGCATCTCGTGCGGTTGCAAGGGAAAGTGCCCGGGGTTAGGGTGGTTTGGGTAGGAAGGGACGAGTGGACCAGGGAGTTGCGGAGGGAACGGTCTCTGCGGAATGCAGAGAGGGGAGGGGATGGGAAGATATGGCCAGTGGTGGGGTCCTGTTGTAGGTGACGGAAATGTTGGTGGATGATATGTTGGATCCGCTGGCTGGTGGGGTGGAAGTGAGAACGAGGGGGATCCTGTCCTTGTTGCGAGTGGGGGGGATGGGGAGCAAGAGCGGAGCTGCGGGATGTAGAAGAGACCCTAGTGAGAGCCTCATCTATAATGGAGGAGGGGAAGCCCCGTTTTCTGAAAAACGAGGACATCTCGGAAGCCCTAGTCTGAAACACCTCATCCCGGGCACAGATGCGGCGTAGGACGGAGGGAATTGGGAGTAGGGGATAGACTTTTTGCAGGGGACCGGGTGGAAGAAGTGTAGTCCAGATAGCTGTGCGAGTCGGTGGGCTTGTAATAAATGTCCGTCACTAATTTTTCTCCTGTGATGGAGATGGTGAGGTCCAGAAACGGGAGGGAGATGTCAGAGATAGTCCAGGTATATTTAAGGGCAGGATGGAAATTGGAGGTGAAGTGTATAAAGTTATTTAAGGGCAGGAACCCGTAGTCAGGATCCGAACCCGGGTCTCTGGCGCTGTGAGGCAGCAGCTCTACCGCTGCGCCACCGTGCTGGCCTGGCACAGACTCACAATGAAAGACTCACAATGTTATTTTCACCAACATCGCTGAAGCCAGATGACCTCAGTATATTGGTGACGTATTTTGGATGTTGTGCTGAGTTTGCCAAGTTATTACGATTCCACCTCAAATATAATTAGGGTTGCCAACTGTCCCGTATTAGAATGGACATCCCGTATTTTGGGCGAAATTAGTTTGTCCCGTAAGGGACCGCCCTTGTCCCGTATTAGTACGGTTGCCAACTTCCTCACTCCCAAATAAGGGACAAACGGGTGGACATCACCACCCCGCGCCCCACGTGACCTCACCTAGCCAGCGGCCACGTGCTCCCGCTCCACCAATGGCGGCCGCCCGGGCTGGGAGCACGTGGCCGCTGGCTGGGTGAGGTCACGTGGGGCGCGGGGGCGGTGACGTCACCCTTTGTCCCGTATTTGGGAGTGAGGAAGTTGGCAACCGTATCTGCTGTACTCTCCACAGAGGGCTGGAGTAACTCAGCGGGTCAGGCAGCATCTCTGCAGAACATGGACAGGCAATGAAAGGGTTCAGAAATGATTTACAAGTTACTCCAGCACTCTGTGAAACGTCACCTATCCATGTACTCCACAGATGCTGCCTGACCCACTGAGATACTCCAGCACTTGGTGTCTATCAAAGATGTCAGTGACATCCATCCGAGCGGCCGATCTCCAGGGTAGTCGTCACCCTCGTGCTGCTCTGAGCTTGAGTTTAGTTTATTGTCACGTGTACCGAGGTACAGCGAAAGCTTTTGTAGCACGCTAACCAGACAGCAGAAAGACAATACATGATTACAATCGAGACGTCCACAATGTACAGATACATGACAAGGGAATAAGTTTAGTGCAAGATAATGTCCAGCAAACATCTGATCAAGGATAGTCCGAGGGTCTCCAATGAGGTGGATAGTAGTTCAGCACTGCTCTCTGGTTGTGGTGGGATGGTTCAGTTGCCTGATAACAGCCGGAAGAAACTGTCCCTGAATCTGGAGGTGTGCGTTTTCACACTTCTGTACCTCTTGCCCGGTGGGAGAGGAGGGAAGAGGGAGTGGCCGGGGGTGAGACTGGTCCCTGATCATGATGCTGGCCTTGCCGAGGCAGCGTGAGGTGTAATCTTACTCCTCCTGGTCTCCAAGGAGACAAGCGGCCCCACGCTGTGTCTGTGCGGGACCCTGAAGGTGAGTGGGACCCCCAGCCGCGGGTCTGGAGGTGGGGATTAGTGTGTGTGGTGGGCCGTGTGTTTGCTAGGGGGCGGATTAGTGTGTGTGGTGAGCCGGGTGTTTGCTGGGGGGGGGGAGGGGGGAGTAGCAGGAGGCAGATAGAGGCCGGTTTTCATGGAGAGGGACTGGGCCAGGGGGGCATCTCCTGACAGCCCTGTGAGCCGGGCAGAGACTGAGCCAGGGGAACATCTGTGTCCCCACGCTTCAGGGACACCGGACACAGATGAGCTCGCCTGCATCTGCCCCTTAAAACAAGCGCAGCAGACGAAGCCAGCTGCCCGGTGGACAAGAGAGAATCATATTTATTACATTTAGCCAGAGATTGATCTGTGGAGGCACCTGATTAATCTGTGCGCCTCTGCTCGGTATCGCTGCTGTGGGAACAAAGCGGGCCGGGCCGGTGTTAAAGGACTGCTGTTGTTCTGTCTGCGCTCCCTGTCACCATTGATGGATGGTTGCTTGGTGATTGGATACCTTCTGGTATCTATTCATCATTAACGCCGTGAGCAGAGGAGGTCCAGGAGCGGCCGCTCGGGAATGTGCAGCCCCGGAATATTCCCCAATCCTCACACATCCGGGATAGCTTTGGCAGCGCGGTGATGGGAAGCCTGGAGTTATACATCCAACCCTACCCCTCCCCCACCCCCACCCCAACCCCTCCCCCCCCACCCAACCCTCCCACCCAACCCGTCCCCCTCCTCACTCCTCCCCACCCCCCCCTACCCCACCCCCACCCAACCCGCCCCTCCTCCCCCTCTCCACTCCTCCCCACCTCACCACCTCCCCACCCCCACACAACCCGCCCCTCCTCCCCCTCCCCACTCCTCCCCTCCCCTCCCCACCTCCCCCACCCAACCCCACCCCCACCTCCTCCCCCTCTCCACTCCCCCTCCCCACCCCCCACACAACCCTCCCACCTCCAACCCACCCCCCTCCTCCCCCTCTCCACTCCTCCCTAACCTCCCCCCACCCAACCGCCCCCTCCCACCCCCCCCCCTCCAACCCTCCCCTCCCACTCCTCCCCTCCCCCTCCCCACCCTACCTACACCCCTTCTCACCCCACACTTCCCTCCCCATGCCTCTCCACCCTTTCCCCCTCCCTCCCCTGCCAACCCCCTCCCCTCTCAACCCCTCCCCTCTCCTCCACCCACCTCACGTCTCTCCTCTCCGCCCCTCCCCAGTGAGAGAGGCGGGACCAGTGGGTGACTTGCTCCGGGAGTGTGTGCTGGGGGGATGTAAAGGGTTATTTAGCATTTAACCCGTGCTGTCGCTGCCGTGGTGGTGGGGGCGGCGGCAGATGGAAGAGCTCAGAGTGGGCTTCACTCTGTCTGACCACAACATTATTCAAAGTCTCTTCTCCTTCAGTTCCGTTAATGCACGACTCGGGCTACAAGCAAATACTCAGCATCACACAGACATGAACATGTTTATTAAAGAGGCCGCCCCACCTCCCCTGAAATAACTGATCAGATCAGACACAGAGTGCTGGAGTAACTCAGCGGGTCAGGCAGCATCTGTGGACAACATGGATAGGTGACGTTTCGGGTTGAGATCCTTCTTCAGACTGGACGTAGGTGATGGGGGGTGGGATGGGAGGGGTTGATGGGGTGGTGGGGGGGTGGGGTGCGGTGGGGGGGGGGGGGAGTGTTAGGGGTGGGGGGGGCGAGACAAGACCAGGATCAATCAGGGCCAGCAACAGATGAGCCCAGGCAGGAGGGCTCCCCGTTAGGGCCGACTGGGCGAGGGGAAAGGGGGAGAGGGGAGTGGGGAGAGGGGAGATGGGAGAGGGGTGAGGGGAGAGGGGAGAGGGGAGAGGGGGAGAGGGAGAGGGGAGAGGGGGAGAGGGGAGAGGGGAGAGGGGAGAGGGGAGAGGGGAGTGGGGAGAGGGGAGAGGGGAGGGAGGAGAGGGAGAGGGGAGAGGCGGAGGAGAGTGTCAGTAGAAGTTGCTTTTAATCAGAGAATTCACCATGACATTTCCAATGCCTTGCACTAACTAGTCTTTTGACTGGTGACCAATTTCTCTCAGGGAAAAATAAAGTGTTATCGTATCATATCGTATCGTATCGTATCATTCCATACTACCGATGTTGCAAACTACCCAAACAAAATATGTGCTATTAGGAATATCTTTCAATGATTTCCTAATTCAGGAGCAGATTCAGAACATTGTGATTTGAAAATTGACAGGGCGCCAGTCCAGCGTTGTGAAGGACCCGTGAAAAGACCAGAATGTTTATAAATCCCGCGCAAAAGTTGAGAAAGGGAAGTTACTTTTAAAATTATTGATATTTATAAGATGCAGGGGCGCAGCGGGTAGAGTTGCTGCCTCACAGCGCCGGAGACCAGGGTTCGATCCTGACTACGGAGGCTGTCCGTACGGAGTTTGTACGTTCTCCCTGTGACCGCGTGGGTTTTCTCCGGGAGCTTCCGGTTTCCTTTCATATTGCAAAGAGGTCTGTAGCTTAATTGACATTTGTGAAATTGCAATTTGTCCCTGGTGTGGATGATGGTGCTAGTGCTGGTCGGCACGGGCTTAGTGGGCCGAAGGGCCTATTTCCGCGCTGTATCTCTATAAAATAAACTAAACTATGCACTACATTTCTGTAGCATCCTTCATCGTAGCTACCTTGGGCGGCACGGTAGCGCAGCGGTAGAGTTGCTGCTTTACAGCGAATGCAGCGCTGGAGACTCAGGTTCGATCCTGACTACGGTGCTGCACTGTAAGGAGTTTGTACATTCTCCCCGTGACCTGCGTGGGTTTTCTCCGAGATCTTCGGTTTCCCTCCCACACTCCAAAGACGTACAGGTATGTAGGTTAATTGGCTGGGTAAATGTAAAAATTGTCCCTAGTGGGTGTAGGATAGTGTTATGTACGGGGATCGCTGGGCGGCACGGACTTGGTGGGCCGAAAAGGCCTGTTTCCGGCTGTATATATATGATATCCATGTACCTGTCCAACTGTTTCTTAAACGATGGGATCGTCCCCAGTCTCGGAAAGACAACACGTGACTACAATTGAGCGACCACAGTGTAACAGATACAGGATAAAGGGCATGATGTTGAGTTTAATGACCGAATAACGATAGTCCGAGGGTCTCCAATGACAACAGACAATAGGTGCAGGGAGAAGGCCATTCGGCCCTTCGAGCCAGCACCGCCATTCAATGTGATCATGGCTGATCATTCTCAATCAGTACCCCCGTTCCTGCCTTCTCCCCATACCCCCTGACTCCGCTATCCTTAAGAGCTCTATCTAGCTCTCTCTTGAAAGAATTGAGAGAATTGGCTCCACTGCCTTCTGAGGCAGAGAATTCCACAGATTCTCAGCTCGGTCTCTGCAATGAGGTGGATGGGAGGGTCAGGACCGCTCTCCAGTTGGCGATAGGATGGTTCAGTTTGCCTGCTAACAGGTGGGAAGAAACTGTCCCTGAATCTGAAGGTGTGCAATGGGCTGGGTGTGCGAGGGGCTGGGTGTGCAAGGGGATGGGTGTGCAATGGGCTAGGCATGCATGGGGCTGGGTGTGCAATGGGATGGGTGTGCAATGGACTGGGTGTGCAAGGGGCTGGGTGTGCAATGGGCTGGGTGTGCAAGGGGTGGGTGTGCAATGGGGCTGGGTGGTGCAAGGGGCTGGGTGTGCAATGGGCTGGGTGTGCAAGGGGGTGGGTGTGCAATGGGCTGGGTGTGGAAGGGGATGGGTGTGTAATGGGCTGGGTGTGCAATGGGCTGGGTGTGCAATGGGCTGATTTTACAAGGGGGCTGGGTGTGCAATGGGCTGGGTGTGCAAGGGGATGGGTGTGCAATGGACTGGTGTGGAGCGGGATGGGTGTGCAATGGACTGGGTGTGCAATGGGCTGGGTGTGCAAGTGGCTGGGGTGTGCAATGGGCTGGGGTGTACAATGGGCTGGGTGTGCAAGGGGCTGAGTGTGCAAGGGGATGGGTGTTCAATGGGCTGGGTGTGCAAGGGGCTGGATGTGCAAGGTGTGTTCACTGGAAGAATGCAGAGTTGGCAGAGAATAGTCGCGATAGGGAGAACAAGGCAAGGGCAAGGATGGGACTGAAAACAAAGTGAAAGACTGGACTGCTGCAATTAACTGTGCATGGGAAATGAGACAGAGCCTGTGGAAATAACCTCATTAACAGAGGGGCATCATTATGGGCCGAAACAGTGCATAAAGCTGGTTAAAAGAGCAATATGAGCCTTTGTTATTTATAATTAAATCTCATGTCTTCTCTCTCTCAATCTTCTTTGGAACAATTATTTTGGAAATAAAAGTCCATTGAAGGCAGGAGCAGGGTGAGGGTTCTAATCGAGTTAGCCCCAGCGTGGTGAAACTGGTCGAGGATGGCGAGCAATTACCTGACTGACTGCTCCGGAGCAGAACCCAGCAGATCGCAAACCATTTGCTCCATAATTTGATTAGGTTTTGATCTTCCCTTCGACAGTCCCAGCTGGCCACCTGTTCCCACCGCGGGAGTAAATGTACCAACACTTGTTCCGTGTCTGATCCCCTCCCTCCCTCCCTCCCTTCCTGCAGTGGTGGCGCAGCGGGTAGAGCTGCTGGCCTCACAGCGCCAGAGACCCGGGTTCAATCCTGACCACGGGCGCTGTCTGTACGGAGTTTGTACGTGCTCCCCGTGACCTGCAAGGGTTTTCTCCGAGATCTTTGATTTCCTCCCACACTCCAAAGACGTCCAGGTTTATAGGTTAATTGGCTCGGTATACATGTAAATTGACCCTAGTGTGTGTGGGATAAGTGTTAGTGTGCGGGGATCGCTGGTCGGCACGGACTCGGGATGGGCCGAAGGGCCTGGTTCCGCGCTGTTTCTCTAAACTAAATTAAACACGTATGGCAGATATTTTGGATCGGGCCCTCCTTTCAAACGGAAATGTCCATTCCATCCCCAGTCGCTGCTAGTCAATGCAAATTTGGGTCCCTTGAAGACAGAAGCAGGGGAATTTATTATGGGGAACAAGGAAATGGCAGACGAGTTGAACCGGGTACTTTGGATCTGTCTTCACTAAGGAAGATACAAGCAATCTCCCAGATGTTCTAGTGGCCAGAGAACCTAGGGTGATGGAGGAACTGAAGGAAAATCCACATTAGGCAGGAAAATGGTGTTGGGTAGACTGATGGGACTGAAGTGTTAATAAATCCCCAGGGCCCTGATGGTCTGCATCCCAGGGTACTTAAGGAGGTGGCTCTAGAAATTGTGGACGCATTGGTGATCATTTTCCAATATTCTATAGATTCAGGATCAGTTCCTGTGGATTGGAGGGTAGCTAATGTTGTCCCACCTTTTTAAGAAAGGAGGGAGAGAGAAAACGAGAAAATTATAGACCAGTTAGTCTGACATCAGCGGTGGGGAAGATGCTGGAGTCAATTATAAAAGACGAAATTGCGGAGCATTTGGATAGCAGTAACAGGATCGTTCCGAGTCAGCATGGATTTACGAAGGGGAAATCATGCTTGACTAATCCTCTGGACTTTTTTGAGGATGTAACTAGGAAAATTGACAGGGAGAGCGGGGTGTGGTGTACCTCGACTTTCAGAAAGCCTTCGACAAGGTCCCACATAGGAGATTAATGGGCAAAATTAGAGCACATGGTATTGGGGGTAGGGTACTGACATGGATAGAAAATTGGTTGACAAACAGAAAGCAAAGAGTGGGGATAAATGGGTCCCTTTCAGAATGGCAGGCTGTGACTAGTGGGGTACCGCAAGGCTCGGTGCTGGGACCACAGCTATTCACAATATACATAAATGATTTGGATGAAGGGATTAAAAGTACCATTAGCAAATTTTCAGATGATACAAAGCTGGGTGGTAGTGTGAACTGTGAGGAAGATGCTATGAGGTTGCAGGGTGACTTGGGACATGTTGTGTGAGTGGGCGGATGCATGGCAGATGCAGTGTAATGTGGATAAGTGTGAGGTTATCCACTTTGGTGGTAAGAATAGGAAGGCAGATTATTATCTGAATGGTATAAGAAAATAACTGCAGATGCTGGTACAAATCGATTTATTCACAAAATGCTGGGAGTAACTCAGCAGGTCAGGCAGCATCTCGGGAGAGAAGGAATGGGTGAAGTTTCGGGTCGAGACCCTTCTTCAGACCTTAATGACACCATTATCTGAATGGTGTCAAGTTAGGAAAAGGGGACGTACAATGAGATCTGGGTGTCCTTAGTGCATCAGTCACTGAAAGGAAGCATGCAGGAAGCATGTTGGCCTTAATAACAAGAGGAGTTGAGTATAGGAACAAAGAGGTCCTTCTGCAGTTGTACAGGGCCCTAGTGAGAACCGCACCTGGAGTACTGGTGTGCAGTTTTGGTCTCCAAATTTGAGGAAGGATATTCATGCTATTGAGGGCGTGCAGCGTAGGTTTACTAGGTTAATTCCCGGAATGGCGGGACTGTCATATGTTGAAAGACTGGAGCGACTAGGCTTGTATACGCTGGAATTTAGAAGAATGAGGAGGAATCTTATCGAAACATATAAGATTATTAAGGGGTAGGACACGTTAGAGGCAGGAAACATGTTCCCAATGTTGGGGGAGTCCAGAACCAGGGGCCACAGTTTAAGAATAAGGGGTTAGGCCATTTAGAACGGAAATGAGGAAAAACTTTTTCAGTCAGAGAGTTGTGAATCTGTAGAATTCTCTGCCTCAGAAGGCAGTGGAGGCCAATTCTTAGAATGCATTCAAGAGAGAGCTAGATAGAGCTCTTAAGGATAGCGGAGTCAGGGGGGTATGGGGAGAAGGCAGGAACGGGGTGCTGATTCAGAATGATCAGCCATGATCACATTGAATGGTGGTGGTGGCTCGAAGGGCCGAATGGCTACTCCTGCACCTATTGTCTATTGTCTATTGTCTTTGAGCCAGGGGCTAGTCGGAGAGTGGGGTGGCGGTGTGGAACAGCTGGAGTGTGCGGACCTGTGTTACAGGTGCTTGTCGATTGGAAAACACTGGGATGAGATTACATGCCGGGAACAATTCGCAATTTGGCCGCAGTCTGCTCAAAATGTTTCCAATTTCAGATCAATCAACCATTCAAATTTCTACTTGCGACTCAAATTTCAACTCATTTTCATTATCATAACAGTAAATTCTTCCATTACTGAGCGGGACGTAGCGGGACGTAGTGCTTGGCTCTCTAGCATTGAGATGACTCCTGATATAATTAGATTTCAAGATTCAAGATTTCAAGATCAATTTAATTGTCACATGTACCAATTAAGTTTGAGTTACCACACAGCCATACTAAGTGAAAAGCAACAAGACACAACAGCCACATGAAGTAGCATTTAGCATAAACATCTACCACAGCGGATTCCACGTTCCTCATTGTGATGGAAGCTAATAAGTTCAAGCAACTTCCTCTTTGTTCACCGCGGTCGCTGCCGACTGTCCGAGACCCTCGCGTCGGGATGATCGAAACTCCAGCGTCAGGACGGTTGAAAAACACTCTCCGCGGCATGGAGCTCCCGAGTCGGCCTCTTCTTACCAGAGACCGCCGGTCTTCACGGTGTTCGAGTCCACAGGCCCCCGCGGTTGGAGATCTCCATAGTCCATCCTCGGCCAAGGATCACAGCTCCACGATGTTAAAGTCCACGCCAACACCTCGGTGTTCAGTAACCTGGTGCAGTTCGGTAAATGCAGAGAAGATGATTGAATCAGATCTTTATTCTGGGAATACAGACCTCTGGAAATAATTAAAGATGTATTTAAAAACTACAATGATTCATTTACTAGTTTTAGAAGTGTGTACTGGACAACTTCTCACTAAATTAAATGTTACAATCCGAAGATTTAAAACTTGTTCAGATCATAAGTTCACAAGTGTTAGGAGCAGAATTAGGCCATTCGGCCCATCAAGTCTACTCCGCCATTCAATCATGGCTGATCTATCTCTCCCTCCCAAACCCCATTCTCCTGCCTTCTCCCCACAACCCCTGACACCCCCTGGCATTAGAGTTGAAGCAAACAGACAAGATTCGTTTTAAGTTCCTCTCCGACTGTGTTGCAGCCCCACGGAGTTCTGTCTGAGAGAGAAGGTTCTTGTTTCCAACACGTTATCTGTAAACCAGTGCGAAGCTCCAGGTGGCGCAAGACCCGGGTTCGATCCTGACTACGGATACTGTCTGTACGGAGTTTGTACGTTCTCCCCCGTGACCTGCGTCCCTTTTCTCCGGGAGCTCCGGTTTCCTCCCACACTCCAAAGACGCGCAGGCTTGTAGTTAATTGGCTTCGGTAAAAATCATACATTGTCCCCTAGTGTGTGTGTGTGTGTGTGTGTGTGTGTGTGTGTGACAGTGTTAATGTACGGGCGTAATGTACAGTGTTAATGATCGGTGGTCGGTACGGACTCGTGGGGCCGAAGGGCCTGTTTCCGCGCTGTATCTCTGAACTAAACTAACAAAAACTACCCAAGGTACTTCACAGAGGGAACCTGGAGAAGGATAGACGAGCCATACAAGGAGCTGTTTGCATGGAATTTGTAGTTACAGCATGGAAACAGGCCCTTCGGCCCATCGAATCCTTGTTGACCATCGATCACCCATTTCTCCACTATGGACGTTTTTAAAATTTTATTTACCATTCCCTTTTCCCGCTGATTTACTCCAGAATTTTGTGTCTAACTTCTGCACAATCCGAATCCCGCTTCAACAACGGAACACCCCAGATCACCCCAGATCACCACTTGCACAGAGTGTTGGAGTACTCAGCGGGTCAGGCAGCATCTGTGGAGAACATGGATAGGGTGACGTTTCACAGAGTGCTGGAGTAACTCAGCGGGTCAGGCAGCATCTGTGGAGAACGTGGATAGGTGACGTGATAGGTGACGTTTCACAGAGTGCTGGAGTAACTCAGTGGGTGTCCAGATTTCTTGGTGTGTTGCATTTATTTACATGATGTTAAAGGGGCCAATACATTACCCACAGCATCTCACGACTGTTTTTTGTGTTGTTTTATTATCAAAAAAATACTTTTATTCAAGAAATATATACAAAACATGTTCCTTCCAAAACTCCACCTGACATTCTCGGAGGCTGTACTTACATTCAATGCACCAATTACATCAAATCACCCCCCATCCTTGCCATTCATGTGGCCCACTGGCGTGGAATCCCTTCCCTTATTTTGAGGGGCGTCTCTACCACTCCCTGCCCCCCATGTCCGGCAACGGAAGGACCCTAGACTGCCCCCCCTCCCCCGCGCAGGCCCAACTCATGTGTGAAATGCTGCAGGAAATCAGGGTGCCTTGTGAATTCACAAACACAAATTCTTCAGCTTTGTCAGACCTATTACCTGTTTAGCCACAGCGAGCACAAGACTGCCATTAATTCCTGGCTGCGTCAGGCGCAGCACTGAAGCCTTTGTTAGCTCTGATTTGTGAGTCTCCAAAGTGCCCGCGTTTCTAAGCTGTGGCCTCCTTTGACTTGTCAGAGTGGAGTTATTAGTCTGTTGCCACTGGCTCCCGGGTCTACTTGTTCACAAATTAACTTTATTTACTATCTGATTTAAAAAACAAAGTTGCTCTCACCTGTTAAACCTCTTCCCCACACAACCCGCTTCATTAAAGATCTGTAACCCCCTAGAAAACAACTTGGGGCCAATTCCAATGGTTCCGAACAGAGGGGGAGGGGGGGAGGAGGAGGAGGGGAGGTGGGGGGTGGGGGAGGCGGGGTGAGGGGTGGGAGGGAGGGAGGTTGGGGGTGAAGGGGGGGAGGAGGGGGTGTGGGGGAGAGAGGGCGAGGGGGAGGGGGGTGATTCAGAAGCACCAGTACCCCTCTGTGCCTTTTGATTGCACACAGGTAATATACATGCACGTGTGTGTACTTTGATTGTGCCTACAAGTACACACACGCACACATGTTTTGAACGGA